>NC_046169.1:20988513-21130794 GCF_011064425.1 Rattus rattus
GGAAAAGCAGACTGGTCTGGAGGGCATACACCACTAGACAGGAAGCCTGCCTGGAGGGAGTTCATGGAGTCAAGTACAGGTGTTGACCCAGACAGAGCACAGTGTCACAGCCATCATCTTTGGCTTTTCCCAGGCCATTCATTCAGCAAGTACACAAATACCTGCATTTTTGTAGATAAAAAAAATGAATGCACAAGGAACCATTTCCAAAGATAGATGACTGTCCTTTTTCCTTCAGCAAAGTTTAAAAAAGGTAAAATTATCATATTATGGGCACAGTGGTCATGGAGAGAAAATGAGACCACCGCTCAACAGGGGAAATTGCTCTTCTTGCTAGGGAATGTTTTAGCATTAAATTAACTCTCCTATCTCCCGCCTGCTAATAGGAAAGCTTTCACCTCCCTGTCAGGCAGGGGATCCGGATTTGCATTTAGATGGAGCTGTTGTAAAGATGGCCCCCGCCATCCAGCATGGAGGCCTCCCTGTTTACAATAGCAGCCCCTGTGATAAAAGGATTATCCCACAAGTGCTGGCATGGCCAGTTCGGATAGGATTGGAAGCCTGAATTGGGGAAGGCCGTCAACTGAATCGGTCACTCCCGGGGAAGAGATGGTTCCTCCAGGAAGCGAGAGAGCTCAATCTCCCTCAGGTTTGGAAGAGCAGGTGTGAGAGTTGGGTGCTAGTTTTAAAGTTGTGTGTGTGTGTGTGTGTGTGTGTGTGTGTGTGTTTCTGCATGCACGCGCATGCTTACAGGCATGGGGACTTGGTTTAATCTCCACAACCAGTATAATAGAAAAAAAATAGAAAAATAGAAAAAAATAGAAAAAAAACCCTCAAGAACAAAACCCAAAGTTTGTATCTGGCCTTCACACACACACACACACACACACACACACACACACACACACACACACACACACACACACACGACACCCATGCAAGAAGCAGGGACATGGGGTTGGGGATTTAGCTCAGCGGTAGAGCGCTTGCCTAGGAAGGGCAAGGCCCTGGGTTCGGTCCCCAGCTCCGGAAAAAAAGAACCAAAAAAAAAAAAGAAAAAAAAAAGAAGCAGGGACATACACACACACACAAAAGAGGGACATGCTAACACATATACAAAAATCATTTCCCTCTCTTTTCCATTCACACAGATAACTTTAATGTAAACTTTGTTGTGTACATTAAGAAATAATTGCTCCTCATCTATCAGTCCTTGCCCCTCGTTAAAGCGTCCCCACCTTGGGGCTGGAGAGGGGACTCAGGAATTAGAGCACTCGCTGCTCTTGCAGAGGAACTGGGTTTGGTTCCCAGCAGCCATGTTGGTGGCTCGCGACTGCCCGTAATTCCAACCCCAGGAAATCTAAGATGCCCTTCTGTTGGCGCTGCTTTTCCTCCAGCCCCTCCAGCTGTGGCATAAAGCCCCCTGAGAGAAAGAAAGGGAAGCTGGACAGAGAAAGAAGGGAAATGTCAATGAGAAGAAATCAGAAGTATCTTTTTTCTTCCCTATGTCAGGGACCAAATTATGCTTGGTATTTGGTTTTCTCCCAAGGCTTGCTTCCTTACTATCATGCCAAAGGACCCTGAAAGCTTTGTCACTTCGCTGTCATGAGACAAGTTATATCTGTTGTTCCTGACACACTATGAGGGGGAAAAGGCTTGGGGAGGGCGAATGAGAGAAAGCTGGTTGAGGAACAACATGGAGGATAGATAGATTTCTGGTCAGAAACTTACACTGAGATGGACAGAATAGGAGGGCCAGAATGGATCTTTCTTGCTTGTGTGTGTATGTATGCATGTGTGTGTGCATGCCTATGTGCGGATACAGTGCCCAAGAAGGCCTGAAGAGGGCATCACATTCCTATGGAGTACATCTTTCTGGAGTGGAATCACAGTCAGGTTATAAGCTATCTGGGACCTGAACTCTGGTCTTCTGCAAGACCAGCCCATGTTTTTAACTGTTAAGCTCTCTACTCCCGTCAGTTATTAAGAATTTATTTCTGTATGCTGTTTGGGTATCTGTGTGTGTGCAGGCAACATGACTACGGGGGCCCAGAAGAACGACTCACTTCCTTCACCTCTGTCCCACATTCTTTTAAAACAGTACCCACCAGGCTTGGGTCGAGCATTTTAAACATGAGCCTGTGGGGAGACATTCACATCCCGACCCTGGCTGACCACGTGGGAAAGTATTGTCTGGGTCTGTAATAGACTCTGGCCTCCCTTTCGGGACCTTCCCTGAGAAAGGAAGAATTTCATCTGCTGCTGTTAAAAGTGCTCCAAGCAGAGAGCCCTCAACGAGTACTTCATCTGAGACTAGAAGGCGGTTCAGTCCATCGAGTGCTGGCTCTGAGTTCGAACACCAGAAACTGTACGGAAATGCTAGGTATGGTGGCACCCTGGAGAAGCAGAACCGGCAGCTCCTTGGGGCTTGCTGGCCAGCCCGGCCTACTTAGCAAGTTCCAGAGGAGTTGAAAGACTCTGTCTCAAAAACAACAGCAAAGGAGGCAGACAGGAGGAAGTTCAGTGGGTAAAGGCACTTGCCACAGAACCTGATGACTTGAGTTCAATTCCCAGAGCCCACACGGTAGGAGAGAACCAGCTCCTACAAGCTGACCTCCATAATGTACCATGACATCATTTACCTACTAGTGTCACCACACAGATACAGACACAACACAAACACACACACACACACACACACACACACACACACACACACACACACCATGCACACGCGAGGAACAGGAGACCATGTATGGATCCCAAGAGGCAAGAGTGTGGGGACCAGCAGACAGTCCAAGAATGAGTGTTTCAGGGATGAAGCCACCAACAGTAAGGACAGTCACAGACCAACCCCATGGAGGCAGATCAGCTGCCCCAGGCCTCAAAAGGGATACACTGATTCCTTCCTGCTCAGGGATGTGCCTTCTGGCCTGGAGCCCACACAGCCTCTTTCTAAATGCCACCCTCCAAAGCACCAGCTCAAAGGGATGAAAGCAAGATGTGTTTTCCAAAGTCGAATTTCCTAAAACCCAAATGGCGAGCCGGGAACCAGCATGTGGAGAGGCACTGTCGCCTGGTGGACCTGGAATGGGGCCCAGGGAGGGGGTTCGGTGAGCAGGTGTGAGGACCTTTTCTTAGGAAATGAAAGGAGCCCACTTGCTAGCTCCTCCCTGAAGCTCCAGCTCCTCCCATCAAACAGCTCAGAAACTTACTCCCTTCCTGTGTGTTCAGAGCCCTTCCGGGTCTCATACCTGGGATTCTGATTGGCCAATTCATAGCAGTGTATAATTTCTTTCCAGGGGACACATAAACAATGTCTACTCATTCCCCGAGGGTCCCGGTGACAAATGGAGGCCTGATTCTACCAAAATTCACAATGGAAACCAATGACCTGATTGGGTCACGTAGAACATAGCTGAGGGTAGCCTATCCCTGTAGCCAAACAGAGGGAGCTTCTGTCTTCCCTGGCATATACACTCCAGCCTTTCCCCCAGGGCACGTGCAATTTAGGCAGAGTTGTGTGCAGTAGGTGGTAGGGAGCAGCTAGATACTGAGGTGAGACTCTCATGACCCTCCAGGTCTTCGTGAGGCAGTGTAAACTATCAATAAGCCCAGTGGGATGACCTTTTAACAGGGGTCTCAATAGAACCACCAAGATGGCTGCTGTCTGGCTCTATGGACAAGTGTGAAGACCTTGGGGGTCAACCCTGGTAAAATATGTTCAGATGCTCAGGGGAAGAGCGTATCAGCTTAGGAAAGCACAGCCGGTCTCCCTGCGCTTGGCTGAAGTGTCTGTGGGATGAAACACTCATGAAGGAAGCACACAGCTTGAATGTGAGGGATGCTAGGGAAGGTGCTGCTGTGGCAGATCCCCGAGTAACACAGCAGCTGTTAGATGAGACAGGTCCACTCAGCTCCTTCCCAGAGAGAACTTGACAGGGCTGGTGAGATGGCTCGGCAGGTAAAAGTAGCAAAGCTGATAACCTGAGTTTGACCCCTGGAACCCAAGTGGTAGCAGAGAGGACAGACTACTGAACGTTTTCCTCTGACCTCTACATGCATAATACACACACATACACACACACACACACACACACAGAGAGAGAGAGAGAGAGAGAGAGAGAGAGAGAGATCACTCACACACTATATTACATTTGGCATAATAAAATACCTTTTAAGAAAGAGCTTGATGGTCCAGTGCAATAAGTACAACTAAGAGTCTAGAATGTAGCCTGGTGGTATAGCATTTGCCTAGCATGTGCAAGGTCCTAGGTTATAGCTCTGCCCTGCAAGAGCGGTGATGGTAATGGCGATGGAAAAGATAAGGGAGAGAGAAAGGTAGAGCAGGATAGCTTCCACTTTTGACTAAGCTGGGGCCATTACTTGACAAACAGCTCTCAGTCAATGATGGAGTACAAAGGGGCACCAGGGCCCAAAATACTAGACTTTTGTGCACATGCATGCATATGTGTGTACACTTTTATCGATGCACATATGAGTATGTGTACACACATACAAGTATCTAGTGTGTATGCATAGACTAAACGTCAACCTGAGGTGCCATCACCTTGTAGGTTTTTTTGTCTGTGTTGTGCATGTGTGTATATGTGCATATTTTTCATGCACATAGGTGCACATGTATGTTTGTTGTACACGTTTGAGTGTGTGCATATTTGGCATGTGCATAGCTGCACATGAACCTGTGTGTATATATGTGTGTGTTTTGTATGTCTGTGTGCATATTTTTACATGAGCATAGCTACACAGGAGTGTGTGTATGAGTGAGTGTATTGTGCATGTGTATAGTGTTCATATTTTGCATAGGTGCAGAGGAGTGAGTTTGTGTGCATATTTTTCATATGCATAGGTGCACAGGGATGTGTAAGTATATGTGTGTTGTGCATGCCTGTGTGCATTTTGCATGTGCATAGATACACAGGAGTATATGTGTGTGTGTGTGTGTTGTGCATGTGTGTATGTGTGTATATTTTGCATGTGCATAGCTGTACATGAATGTGTGTTTGTGTACATGCACATGTGTGTGTGCGTGTGTGTGTGTGTGTGTGTACACAGAGACCTGAGGTTGATGTCAGGAATCATGCCCGATCACTCTTCATACTGTACAATGAGGCAAGGTCTCTGAATCAAACCCAGATTTCACCGATACAACTAGTCTCCCTAGCCAGTTTGCTCTGGGGATCCCTGGTCTCTACCTTCCAAGGCTGTGTCACCATGGCCACCTGGCATTTACACGAATTCCTGCAGATAACTATATAGTAAGCCCTCAAGCACTCAACCATCCCAGTCCCTGTTTTTTGTTTATTGAGACAGTCTCTCACTTGGGTCACAAGCACTTACACATGCACATATGTAGACCACACAATACATAGTCTACATCCCTTCTGGGCACAGTAAGAAAATCCTAATCTTTAATGGAAGTCTACAAATAGAAAAAGGACAAGCCATCTGCATGCCCCTGACTCATTGGCTGGCTGGAGTCCTCTACCATACCCTGCTGCATTGCAGAGGCATCCCTAAGACAGCCACTTCCTACCCTGTCGCACTGTGCAGACAGACCTGACAGATGGGACCTGTAAAAAGCAAATCTCCCTCCAAACCTTAGTTCTTCTCGATGTAGCAGCAGGGTTTAAATGTACAATGCGGCTACCCCTGCTGGTCAGGCACTTCCTGGTTATGTTCTAAGTTGATGACACTTGCAGTGCTGTATATCATGGCTTCTATGCCCTGAGGAGCAGTGAACAGAGGAGACAGCCTTTTAAAAATCACAACTCCCACTGTGTCTGCAGTACTTTGCAATATTTCAGAGTAAAGGACAATGGGCCTTTAACCACCAAAAACAATCCAAAACAACCCTCCCCTCCCAGATAGTAGACATTATACCATGTATCCATTACTTGAAAATATGGATACAACCTACTGTGAAAAGATTAAAATAGGGCGACTATTTGAGATATGTGTGGTTTGCATCAGTCTCAGCACCTAAAATGGTAGAAAACACTTTTTGGGCTTGTGATTTCAGATAATCGGGGTGCTGCAGCAGGTGGATCTCAAGACAAGGACTGGCTAGGCAGTAGAATGAGTTTGTGATGAGCCTGAGTCATATAGTGAGAGGTCCTGTCTCAAGTTAAAAGCACAAAAAGGACTGGAGATGTGGCTTTGATCTAGAATCCCCCCAGTGAGGGCTAAGACTTTTTTTGTTTAGCAGTAGAGTTCCTGCCTAGTATCATCCAGTGAGAGGCTGGGGGCGTGGCTCAGTGGTAGAGCCCCTGCCTAGAATCCCCCAGTGAGGGGCTGGGGGCATGGCTCAGTGGCAGCGTACCTGCCTAGAATCCTCCAGTGAGGACTGGGGGCGTGGCTCAGTGGTAGAGCCCCTGCCTAGAATCCCCCAGTGAGGGGCTGGGGGCGTGGCTCAGTGGTAAAGCCCCTGCCTAGATTCCCCCAGGGAGGGGCTGGGGGCGGGGCTGAGTGGTAGAGCCCCTGCCTAGAATCCCCCAGTGAGGGGCTGGGGTGTGGCTCAGTGGTAGAGCCCCTGCCCCCAGTGAGGATCTGGCTGTGTAACTGTGGTAACAAGCACAGTATCCTACCCAACTCTAACAGCATTTAACACCAAGAAAAACTGAGGGTCAAAGACAATTAGAGTTGAAAAAAAGTCACTAGTGAAATATGAATCTAAATCAAAGGGCTATGATAGCCAAAATTATAATGTTCGTCCCACTCTGCCAGAATGGTGTTGCATGTGATATTGTTTTGTTTGTTTTATATGTAACTTGTCTGTGTTGTGTACATGTACCTGTAAGTGTATGTGTCTGAGTGTAGGTGTCCCTGGAGGCCAGTAGAGGATGCTGGATCCCCCAAAGTTAGGCGTTACAGGCAGTTTTAAGCCATCTGATATGGGTGCTGGAAACAGAACTTGGGCCTTCTGCTAAAGCAGCTCTCCAGACCCATGTGCAATATTAAAATCTTTTCTGGTATTATGCATCTGGCATCACGTGGAAGAAAATAAAAATTCAATTGCCTTAAATGGTAGCTGAGTTGAAGTCAGGAATGGTTAATTTCCAGTGTTCCCGTTTCCCTGTCAACCCCTCCAAACATCCTCCTGTGATTCTCTCATCCCCAGCTACTCTCTTTCATCGATGGTTCTGTTCATCCCAGCCTTCGGTTTAGCTAAGTCCTGTGTGAGCTCCCTAGGGCTAGCAATGGAGGCTTCATGCTCTCTA
This sequence comes from Rattus rattus, assembly GCF_011064425.1. Taxonomy (NCBI): domain Eukaryota; kingdom Metazoa; phylum Chordata; class Mammalia; order Rodentia; family Muridae; genus Rattus; species Rattus rattus. Next base: position 20,995,755 of record NC_046169.1, read on the forward strand.
CATAGCCTCTGCTACATTCTGACTGAGCATCCTGTATTAGGATCTTGATCCCTGTTGTGCTGATGTGAGGTGCTAGAATCTTGAGAAGGTGCAACCTGGTGGAAGATCGCTGCGGGCAATTAACACAAGAAGTCTATTACTGCTGAAGGGCCCCCCCCCCCCCCCCGCCCTGTTCGTTCTCACAGAGGAAGGTTGTTATCAACAATCAAAGCCTGGGTCAGGTTGCTGGTTCATTTGTAAAGTACTTCTGTAAGCACAAGGGCCTCAAGTCAATCCCTAAAACCAATGTTTAAAAAGGAAAAAAAAAGGGGGCTAGGGAAATGGAGACAAGCAGACCCCTGGGGCTCACTGGTCACTTTAGACTAATAAGCAATTGTCTGGCCATTGAGAGCCCCACCCTCAAAAGACAAAGTGGAAGGCTGGAAGGGAGACAGCTCAATAAATATAGCACTTGACAGCTGACTGTGATGATGTTGAGTTCAGATTCTAAGACTCCATGGAAAGCCATGGAGTATCGAATGTCTGTGATCCCAGGCACAGACGCCCTGGAGACTAATGGGCCAGCTACCCTGCCTTACATGATGACCAATAAAAGACCCTGTCTTAAGAACTGAGACTCACGCTTGTCCTCTGACCTCTACATGAAGGCCATGGTACGTATGCATCTGCACTCGCACAAGAACATACACACATCAAAGTTTTGAATAACAATCATTGGGCTGGAGAGATGGCTCAGCCATTAAAGGCTAGGCTCACAACCAAAAATATAAGAATAACAATCATTAAAAACAATAAAACAGATAGTTCCTAATGAACAACACTGGAGGCTGTCTCTGGAATATGTGTGCACATGCACTTGCATACACACATGCATATGCATGCAACTATATACACAGAAAATCCAGAATGACACCACCTTTCTCTGACTTCCAGACTATGAGTGCTCTCTCTTGCGCTCTCTCTCTCTCTCTCTCTCCTGTCTGTCTCTACCTCCTTCCCTCTCCCTCCTCCCACTTCTTCCCTTTCTCTTTCCCCATCTCTCTTCCCCCATTTGTCTCTCTCTATCTCTGTCTCTCCTTCCCTTCTTCTTCCTCCTTCCCTCCTTCCCCCCTCACCCCCATCTCTCTCTCCTCTCTTCTCTCTTAGTTACATACATTTTTACCATGGTACTATGTGCTATAGACATCCAATTGATGGGGCTTCCAACCTTAGATCCTAACTTTAAGGAGTCTGAATAGTTAAAGTTATGAAGGAAACAAATGTCTCTTCTTCTAAGAAATGTCCAGCCTTGGGTATTTCATCCTATCAATAAAAAAACAAACAAACAAACAAACAAAAACAACAAATGCACTCTTACTGACTCATACGATGTATTTAAATAAATGAGAATAAGGAGCCAAACCAGGCCAAAAGTTCAATGAAATGGAATAAACACGAAGAGTAAATCCCAGATTCTAAGGAAAGGAATGAGGACGGAGACTCCTTCGTGGCAGGCATGGAAGCACAGTCAGAAAACGGTGGGATCTCTATCCCGCTGTGGACAAAAATGCAGTTGACATTGTTCTGAGTGTAATGGTACCGTTCAAATAATGATCTGCAGGCAGGAGTGTGGCTCGCTTGGAGGACTGCTTGCCTTTCAGGCTCAATAAAACTGAATTTCATCTCCAGAACCCATGTTAAAAGAAAAAAAGCAGGCGTAGTGTTTCCACGTGCACTTGTAATCTAAGTGTTGAGGAACAGCGGGTAGTAGCCTCACCCAATGGGTGAGTCCTAAGCCATGGGGAGACGCTGTTTCAAACTACAGTGTGGTTGGGTCTGGCGAAAGACAGCCAAAGAGTCTTCTGGCCTCCACAGCCGTGTGTTTGCACACAAGTGTATACACACACACATGAACATATGGAAGAAAAATCTGATTTAGCTGTTCCCCTAAGGTTCATGGAAGAGGGTGTGAAAAGAACATAAGAGGCCGGAGAACAGGGAGAAGAGCTGTGAGTCTGTCTTCTGGATGGACATGACTATTACACTGAGGAACTCGTAGCAGCTCTGGTGACCTGCACACGATCGAGCAAGACAAAACTGCAGCACAGAAGGAATGAACCATCTCCAAGCCCTTCCCATTACCAAGAAGGTATTGGCAATTTGTAGCTGCTGGGAAAGGGGGAAATCCCTCTTTGAGGAGGTTTGGCCGTGAGTAGGATGCCCATGCTCCAGTGGATGACTGGTTCACATATGGGCAGCGCTAACTGGACCTTATCAGCTGAGGGGGAGGACATGTGGGGGTATACAGGAGAAGGAGGAGGGAATGTGGGTGGGCATGATCATATTTCATTGTATATAGGTATGAAATTTCCAAGAACAAAGGAATACACTTTTGAACGATTTGAAGCCTCGCTGCAAGGCTGTGGTATAACTTCTAAATGACAAACAATAAATTAAAACCAGGGTGGGGACCAGACAAAGGGGTGCCTGAATACCACAGTGACAGGGACTGTTTCCAGCCACGCCATCTGTGTGGTACAGCAAACCCATCCACTTTCATTCTGAACAGGGAGCACTGATTAATTGCCAGGTTCTCAAGCCCTTTAAAGTTCGCTTTCAGAATCAAAGGTCTGACATTTCAAAGCATAAGCATTATGGGCCTGCATATCACAGCCCCGAGTGTGTTTGTGAGGTGGCTGCAATTCCAGACACGTCAGCAGTCCCCGACAAAGGGAAACGTGGGGAGGGATGTCTTTCTGATCGAGGGTTCCACATTCCCTCGCTGGTCCCTGAATCCACTCTGTTCTAAAGGGGCTCAGAAACATGGGTCCACCCTCTGTTCTGCTTAAGAACTCAATAGAAGCAGAACCTTTGCGTCATGGGAGGCCTGGTGCTAGACGCAGCAAGGTGGAAGCCATCGTTCTTTCCGGGGGAGTTTTCTTGTCAGAGGCTCCACCCATGAGATTTCAAAAGGATATTAACTTTAAAGGCTTAATTTAGAGACTAAGGAAAGAGCTCAGCGGGACAAATGCATGCTGGGTAGGAATGAAGACCTGAGTTCCACCCCCAGAACTGACATAAAAATCTAAATGTGGTGATGCACATTTCTAAGCCAGAACTGGGGAGATGGGTACAGGTGGATCCCCTGTCGACCAGTTAGTCAAGTTGAACCTAAAAGTCAGTGACCAACCCTGTCTCAAAACTTAAGGTGAAGAGGCTGGAGAGCCAGCTCAGTGGGTAGAGTGCTTGCTATGCAAGCAAAGAACCTGGGTTTGAATGTTCAGGATCCACAGAAAAAGCCAGATGTGGGTGCATATCTGTAACTCCAGTTCTACAAGAGGTGGAGACCAGCAGATACCGAGAGCTCATTGGTCAGTCAGATTAGTCAAAATGACGAGCTTCAAGTTCAAGGAGAGACACTGTCTCATCAGAAAGCAAGGTAAAGAATGGTAAAGACACCTAACACTGACCTCTGGTCTCCATGTGCACGAGCTCACACACGCACATCACACACACATGCATGCATGCATGCACACACACACACATACCACACACACATGCACACACACACACACCACATATACACACACACACACACACCACATACACACACACACACACACACACATACACTCACAGACACACACACACACACACACACACACACACACACACACCCTGAGAATTAAATTAGTATGGCATTGCCTCTTTCCCTATAAGGCTTCTATGCCAGGCTCCTACAAAACAGACAGATCTCAGAACTATAACTTTGCAGAAATATGGCAGCCAGTTATCTTGATAATAAAAATGGCTGACATTTATTGAGCACTTACCAACTACTGAATTCCTTCCATGAGGTATCAGCTGTAGCCAGTCCAGAAATCAGAGCTCATGCCGGGGAGGGCAACACAGAAAGCAAACATGAAGAGGCTGCATACAAATGTGTGGGAATAAGATGAGTGACTAAGTACCCTCCCAACCCCAGTACTAGGAACATCAGGGGGCTACTGTCCCTTCGGGTGTTTCTGCATTCAACACTCAGGGAATCCCAGAGCAACTATGATAGCCTGCTCCCTACTCCTTTGTTAGCCTGACTCACCTGCCTTGGTCTTCACTAATAATCACTTAATGACCCCATCCTCTGCTCTCCTAGAGTGAGTCAGCTTATTTTGCTTTGTGCCAACGTTTTGCTAGGGAAAGTGTGGTACGGCATCCCCCCTCCCCACCGACATGTAACGGCAATGAACAGAAGTCATACTCAGTGCTTCCTGCTTTGCATGGAGTAGATGCTCAGTAAGCACTAGATGGATGAATAGATCAGTTAATGGTAGACCGTGCGACTTCACTATTTAGGAGGACAAACATTCTGATATCTCACAGGCTCAAAACGCCTACGTAAAATTGCATGTTAAGGAAATGTAAAATTAGGGCTGAAGCGATCCCTCCATTGGGAGTCATTGCTGTGCAACTTGAGGACTTAAATTTGATTCCCCAGAATGCAGCTGGACAAGGATCTATAATCCCAGTGTCCTCTCCCAGGAGATGGAAAGCAAAGACAGGAGAATCCCCAGAAGCTCATGGACCATTTAACCCGACCTAGATAACAGCAAGCCAAGCTAGACAGGAGGGCAAGCACTAACAGCTTACTGTTCTTCTCTGCCCTCCTCACACGGGCTGCAGGCACATGGCCACACACCTACACAACAAGAACATGCGCATACATCCATATATTCAACCGTCCCAGACAAGTAAACACATTAGAGCTGGGGCGATAACTCGATGCCCTGCAAGCATGGGAACCCTCGTGTAATCTTTGGAACCCATGTTCAAACTAAATGCATGAGCAAGCAAAACCAAGCACGGTGGTGAGTGTTTATAATTGTAGCATCCGGGAGGTAGAGACAGGATGATCTCTGGGGCTTGCTGGATGCCCAGCCTGCATGACAAGTTCCAGGCCAGTGAGAAACCCTGCCTCAAAAACTAAGGTAGACTTGCGGGTGCCGATTAGTGCCACTGAAACCAACCTAGCAACTGCTATGCTTTCCTTGCTTCCTGTCCCAATGGATTCTGGGTTTCAGAGTGACAGACACACAAACACACAGAGACACACACACAGAAAGAGTTATATTTTAATATGCCTTAAGCAGCTCAATGGCTGGGCCACTCCCAAACCTCCACGTGGCTAACACCTCCCCTCAGATATTCCTGAGTTAGTACTCACTAAAATCATTGCTTCCCTAGACCCAGTGGGGTGGGTGAGGGGTGATGGGCTGGGTCACTCTTCTCCAGCTCTTACACATTGGCTGTCTCTCTGTCCTTTACTTCTCAGGCGTGGCAGCTACTCCTTTCCCAGCATGGTAGCAAACTCTGCTCTTCCTTTCTCCATCCTTAGCCCGTGAATCCTAAAAGCCTCACTTCTGTCTTCCTTCCCTGCTATTGGCTGCCAGCCACTTTATCAATCGAAACCAACTGGGGGGGACAAGGATCCTCAGCGTCTTACATGCAGACAAGTGGATTCTTGTACAATTTTGAAGACCCAATCAACATAATATAAGTAGCATTAGACCAAATCCACAACAGTAGTAGACACTTATAGAGACCTGAGTTTAACCTCTGGCCTCTGCACCCACACCCACACAAACACACATGTACACATACAAGTTTAAATTAAGCACTGGTGTATTAAAGGACTCTTTTGCCTGGCATTGGGGCCCATCCTTGTAAACCTAGTGCTTAAGAGAGACTGAGAGAGCAGTGCTGTGTGTTGGAAATGTGGGTTCCCAGTAGGTAGTTGTGGACATCAAGTGGCGGGGAGGGGCGTGGCTGGCAGAGGGGACGGGAGTTGGGAGTGCTTTTTTAGTTTATAGATACACAAGCCTCACCAGCTGCTCTCTCTCTCTCTCTCTCTCTCTCTCTCTCTCTCTCTCTCTCTCTCTCTCTCTCTGTCTGCCATGACATGACTAGCTACCAAAAACATCCACTACTGAAAGCCACTTGCACAATCATGCCTCCCTCCACATTGGATAGAACATTCTGGACTGTAGAGTCCAAGTGAACCTTTCTCTTTTAAGTTGTTTCTGACATGTATGTAGTCACAATGACAAGAGGATTTAACTTTTCTTTTTAAGTTCTGTTTCTGGTTACTTGTTTGTTTTTCATTGATGATGGATTTTGAGGTACTGCTTCGTGTATCCCGGGATTGCTTCAAACTCTAGCTGAGCTAGACCTTGAAGTTCTGATGCTCCCTCGAACACATGCATGGCGGGCTTACAGAACAACTTCCTTGTGTCCAGTTTGTACAGTGCTTAGGCTGGAACCCAGGGCTTCGTAATACTCTAAGCAAGCACTCTATGAGCTGAGCCATGCCTTAGTGATGAAAGAGTTGATGGACCATGGCTAAGCCATTTTTTTGCTCAGGCCTTCTTGATTCCCTGTGGTTTGATAGATAGTCTGTGTGTGTGCATGACTTCTATATCATTATTCCCAAATGCAGGTGTGTTTCCAAGGGCTCAATACCCAAGGCAGCTAACTTTCTAAAGAGTTTTATTTATGTTTGGAAGTTCAAAGGCACAGCACTGACATCCACTTACTTTCTGATGGAGTAGTCCTGAGATCATTCATGAGGGATATCAATCATGTGTGTGACCATTTGACTTTCTTCTTACAAACCCACCAGTGTTCAGTCTCAGCAGCTTCACCCTAATGCCCTCATCCAGACATAAGCACTCCCCAAGTTCCTTCAGTTTTCGACCCTCTTAATACCATTTAAGTGTAACTCCAAGATTAAACTCCAAACAGAGTTCCAGGAAGCAATCCCATTTAAGTGATAGTAATGGCACCGGTCCTCTGAGCATTCTCACGGCCTTCATGGCAGCTAACCCTAGGCATGGTTCCTTCTGCCTTCCTTCCCTCCTCACCAGTCACCAGGGTAAAATCTAAGAGAGAAGCAAGCAGCTGCCAGAGTGATTAGATTATAACAAACATAGATGGTTGGCACTCTACACATCGCAGTATCTGTGACTTTTCATATTGCTGTGACAAAACACCTGACAGAGACAAAATAATGAAGAAAAGTTTTTATTTGAGATCACTGTTCCATACAGTACAGTCCACTATGGCAGGAACAGCATGTTGGCAGGCTTGGTCAGTCCATGGTAGAGGGAATTTTGTGCCAGCTTCTCAGTAGAGTCAACCAAGAATCAGGGAACAAGATTGGAACCAAAGACAGAATGTCCTTCAAAGCCTGCCCCTGGTGGCCCATGACAAACCAACTAGATTCCATATTTCATAGTTTCATAGCCTCTCAGAACAGAATGATCATCTGAGGACCAAGTGCTCAGACACATAAGCCTGTGGGACATATTTCACAACTGAACCATAATTGTTAGCTTATTCTTATGTCACAAAGAGGTCTGTCTGTACAGTACTTTCCTTTGGATTGAGACATCCCCTCCTGGAGGAAAGAAAGGCTAGTAAGGTTCAAGGCATGAAGGAAACTTACACATCCCAGGAAGATCCTGAAACCTACCAGATTTATAACTGCCGTCTTATACCTTCAGTGTTATATATGCAATAACAAGGGCCAGTGAGAAGGATTCTTGGGTGTTGCTACCTGCAAGCTGTGCATGGAGCTCCATGGATGAAGCTTTGGTGGGATTTTTGGTGATGCAGCTGCCTTTGAGTCACTCACATTCTCAAAACTCACTCCAATGAACTCACTAGTTCCCTAACCTAGAGTTCTGTGGGAACATTTCTTTGGTCGTCCATCAGTACCCATCTGGGATGAATAGATGTGTGTTCATGTGTCCACAAGGAAAAGTCCCACAACAGTATCAGGAATAAAATGCATGCCAGTTTAGATTGAATCATAACAGCTAAGTGCAGAGATGTCCAAATCACGTTGCCATACCAACCTGCGGTTGACTCTTGGGTATGACTGACTCAAAGCAAGGCACCTGGAGGCTGTGCTTTCCGATCCAGTGCAGGCCACATATCAGGGTCTAATGGATTTGAAATCTTTCTCCACATTGCCTTAGAACTAACTACCAAGACTGTCCCAAGCAGAGCTCTCATCTCAGTGCAGTAGCTCTGCAGAGTGTCTCCTTCTTAACAATTTTCACACTTTTAGGCCAATTGCATATGTCTCCTCAAATAGTCATGGCAGCTGCTGGAGGTAAAGGAAATTGTGATGGTTGCTTCATGATTAACACAGCAACAGAGTCCCAGGCAGTGGGGGTGAATCAGGAATTCAGACCTTAATCTGTTCAGTCTAAAACTCACGAATATACTAACACCTTCCTGGAGATACACAGGTCTGCCAAGCTTTTGGAATTGGCAGAGAAGAGCAAGCTATTCCCCCTAATGAGGGGAAATAAGGGGGTAACTCTCTCTCCTTCCCTCCCCACCATAGCCCTTCCAGAGAGCCTGCTACTCCTGGTTTTAAAACAACTGTTCCCATAGCAATGCCTTGGCAACTTCTCTTCGGTTTCACAATCTTAACAAAGTTGGTTCGGGAAACAAATAGTTTTTATGAAACTCACAGAGGTGAAACCCGCTCAATCCACTGGCCAGAACGTCACGTGTTATAATATCTTAATGAAATCGTAGCAAAATTTGAAAGCTAACTAGATGTCTGTGCCCTCCTTAACAGACGAAAGGAGTGAAAAGGGAGGTGCTCTCCCCGGGAAGTTCAGAATATGCTTGGTTTTTAAAGACTTTTTAAATTTTTCATAAAGTATACTTTTATGTGTGTCTGTGTGTGTTCAGGGACTTGTGGAAGTAGGAAGAGAAGGTTGAATGCCCTGGAGAGTTACAGTGGTTATGAGCCACTAGACATACGTGCAGGGAGCTGAATGCAGTCCTCTGGAGGAGTAACAAGTGCTCTTTCCAACCCCTTTTATTCGAATATATGTGTGCGTACGGGTCTGTGTAAATGTGCTCCTGTATGTGAATATGTGAGTGGAAGCCGGAGGACAACCTCATTTGTTGTTCCTTGGGAAGAACTTCAACTCTGGTTTTGAGGACAGGACCTCTTTCACTGGCCTGGAGCTCACTAACTAGGCCAGATTAGCCATCTAGCAATCCCCAGGGATCTTCCCATCTCCACCTTCCCAGTGCTGGGATAATAAGAACCAGCGAGCCATCACACCTGGCTATGGTTTTTAATGCGTGTTCCGTGGGTTGAACTCAGGTCCTACAAGCTCGCAAAGCCAACGCTTTTGCCAACTGAGCCATCTCCCTGAGGCCCAGAATGCTGTTTTGAATCTAAAACATGATGTGCAGTGCTTCAAGTGTGAGTTCTGGGACTAGAGAGATGGCTCTGCCCTTAGTTTGCAAGTTAGTTCAAAACACTTGGCAAGAGAAAGAACCAAGCTTTGGGATTCGGTTTTCTGAACGCCAACATTCCGGGTCCTCTGCTTAACTGTCAGGACCACCTCTCATTGCTTGCTATTCTGGTATCGTTTCTCTCGCACTGAGAAAATACCTCAACAAACAACTTAATGAGAGAATGAATTAGTTTTGCTCAGAGGTCTGGGTCATAGTTAACCACTGAGAGAAAAATCAAGGCAAAAACTTGAAGCAACTGCTTGCCTCTGTAGTAGAGAAACAATTTGTTTGTCTTCATTTTGTCTGGATGAGTGTTTTGTTGCCTTGTAGATAAGTGTACCACGTGCTTATCTAGTGGTGGTGGAGGTCGGAAGGGAGCTTCAAATGTCCTAGAACCAAAGTTACAGGTGGTTATAAGATACCACACAGATGCTGGGAGTGGTACTCAGGTCCTCTGCAAAAGCAACAGGTGGTGCACTTAAACACTGAGCCATCTCAGAGCAGAGAAAAATGGACGTATACACGCCTAGTACTCAGCTAGCTCTAGTGTGCTCTCTACTCTTGTTTGGAATCCTAATCAAGGAATAGTGCCACCCACCTTCAGTCTTTCCACATCAATGAACTTAATCTCCCACAGACATGACCATAGGCCATCCCAACATAGACAATCCTTCCTTGAGACCCTCGTCCCATGTGACTCTAGGTTGTGTCAAGTTGACAGTTAAAATTAACCATCACACCCTGAATTGCCACCCTGTCTCCTATGGGTCTGTCCTTCTCATCTTCCTCTGTCCCAGAATGCAATGGGTTTTCCACCCTATTCTTCAGCCTCTGTTTATGCTACCTAGCCTAAGATATTGTAATACATAATACATATTTAGCCTTCACCTTGGTTCCTGGCTTAGAAAATCCTAAGTGACAGGGTTGAGAAAGAACATTTTTTTTTGTTATTTGGTATAAATCTCTTTGTAATCAGACCAGAGTTTGTGCTAATGAGGTGACCCTTGGAAAATAATTTTCAGAGAGATTAGCTATGTTATTAAAGATTGGCAAATTTTGGTCTCTGCCCAACTGCTAAGGAGACAGTCTAGAGGCTGAGTTGGTCACCAGTGTCCAGTGATTGAATCTATAATGTCTATGTAATGGAACCCTGCTAAAAACTCCAAATAAAGGAGGGTCTCAGAGAGAAGACAATGGAATACTGGGAAGGCGTTAACTTCTAAGAAGGCATGGAAACTACATTTCTTTCCAGTATCTCACTCTATGCCCCTCTTCAGCTGTCTGTTTATATGCAAGGGTTATCATCTCCTTTATACTAAATCAGCAAACCTGTCACGTCAAGTGTTTTCCTGAGTCCCATGTGAGCTCAGATTGCCAATCACTCAACCCGAGCAGGGATCACAGCTGCTTTTAACTCAGAACCAAGTGGAACAGATGTATGAGTATCCCATGTACTTGTGGCTTTGGGGGAAAGGTTTGGCTGAAGCATGCAGAGTCTGCTCACATGACAGTAGATGCAGAAGCATGGCGTCTGACCTGAGTTAGACTTATGGCACTAAGCCCTTCCCTTGTGAAGTCTCCCCTGATTCCAAGGAGTTAGTGTAAGAACTGAATTAAACTAGCACATTTGATCCCATCTGATTTCAGAAGCTAAGCAGGATGCAAACCTGGTTAGCACTGGATGGGGGAAATGTCTAGTTCATTTCTAAAGACTTGGGTGCTGTTGTGACATATATGGGGGGCTGGAAATAGAGTTCAGCGGTGAGAATGCTCACTGGTTGTTCTCTTTTGGATGCACGATGTCCTTCAGAGGCTCACATTTGAATCCTAAGGTTGTGGTACCGTTTAGGGACATGATGGAACCTTTGATCTGGTTGTCTGGGGTTGATGGTCCTTCTTAAAGGTCATGCACAATCCCAAATCCAGCTTGAGGTCTCTGCTTTCTGCGATCCACTATGATGGAGTCAACCACTGCAAGCTCTCGATACCATGGATTGAGCTGCCCTAGCCACCCTGCTTCCCCGGCGTAATGGACTGTATCCCTTTAACTGCAAGCCAGAATCAACCCATCTTTCTCTAAAGTGCTCCTGTGAGATGTTTTATCATAGCAGCAAATAATTACTATACCTGGCATACTAAGACCCTTCAGTTCCATCTCCATCACCAGAGAGGGGGCAAGTAAGATAAACACATTTTTGGTATATCTAATAAATTCTTTGGCTTTTTTTTATTCACAAATAGACCATGTAGTAGGGGTTGGGGATTTAGCTCAGTGGTAGAGCGCTTGCCTAGCAACCGCAAGGCGCTGGGTTCGGTCCCCAGCTCTGAAAAAAAAAAAATAGACCATGTAGTAAGTTATCTGACAGCCGAACAATCTGTGAAAAAATTTGGCCAAAGTAAAATTTGAGGCCCCAATTTTTCATCCAGGTCACTTTCTTTTACGTAACATTTCTTCATAGTTGGTTATTAAGCAGCATGTCTATGTTACTGTGCCTAACTTTAGTTATTTTTTTTTTCTTTATTTTTTTAGCAGGTCCTTTCTGCAGAAATGCATTTCCCCAATATTTTTTTTTCTGAGCTGGCTTTAAAAAAAAATGCAGTGTGTTTACAATGCTAATGGCCTCATTTTAATTTGCTCGTATTCTTGTTAATAATGAAATCTACTTAATGTGAGTTAAAACTAAAAGCCTGTCAGGGTAATTCTCAAACATTTAAAAAACCCTGCAGCAATTCTATGAGGATTCCCTGTTAATATTCTTATGGACTTTCAATGGATAGATTAACCAGGCCTTGGCATCAGCAGAAATAGCAAACAAATTAAAATTGGGCTCTTGGTAACAATCAGAGAATATGAATGCTCGAACCCTTCAGTACGGTACTGGATCCTGGTTCCAGCTGCGCATGTACCTCCCGCAACACTTTGTTGAATAGACTTTCTAAGATTCACTGGGGATGAGCGGGCGTGACCTCATCTTATCTACCCTCTTCTCAGGAACGCGCAGGAGAACATTGATCAGACTGAAAATAATATAGCCCTTCTTGGCACTCATCTTACAAGCCATCTCTATTTGTACCAGAAAGCAAATTTTCACGCAAGTAATATAATTTACACTCAATGTACATTTTATTAAAATTCTGGCCTTGGAGACATCTGAAAATCTATTCTCAGACCTTTGAGACTCTGGCAATGTCTAAATGATTCCCCGATTCCATGGTGGATTACCACTTCAAGAACAGTGCCCACTGCTGGAAGGATTAAATCCCCTTCAGGTTTAATCTCTTTGAGAATTCGGTTTATATTAAAAGAAAAGCACTTTGCTATGTATTTATACATTAAAAAGTAGGGCTTACCATGGAGCTTTGATACCGTTCCTGTTTAATCTTTACAGAAATCTTTGGCGGGCAGAATTCATGTTGCTACTCAAAGTGGAAGCTCTCGATGCTCAAAGAGACTAGGTGTCACTTCCAAGTTCACACAGCTAGGGAGATGTAGATGACCATTAAACTTAGATCTCCTGTCTTATATGTAAAAGCAAGAGGTACAGCTTGTAATATTGAGACCCTCTCGATCAGGTGGGGTGTGTGTGTGCGTGTGTGTGCGTGTGTGTGCGTGTGTGTGCGTGTGTGTGTGTGTGTGTGTGTGTGTGTGTGTGTGTACAACCTCAGGGGTCATCCTCAAGGGCAGTTCAACTTGTTTATTTTAGACAGGGTCTCTCATTGCCTGAAACTCAGCGAGCAGGGTAAACTGGCCGGCCAGCAAACCCTAGGAATCCATCTACCCGTTTCTGCTTCCCCATTACTGGGATTACAGAGATGCGTGGGTATATACCTGGTTTTATATGGTACTAGAGATGAAACCCAGAGATCCAGGCATGCTAGGCAAACACACCACCAACTGAACGTCACACATAGCCCACCAAAGTCGCTTCCATCATTTACTTTGGTCCCAATCCCTCAAAAAAGGAACTAATCCAACACCTCGAGTGCCCAGTCTAGCCCGATGCCAGTCTTGGTTATACTGGAGCAAGGCAATCCCTATCTCTTCAACTCTGCATCTGTTTAGGGCTGGAAAGGCAAAATCGAGCAGGTAACTGCAACAGATTGCACAGCCTTCAGAACGTAAAAGTCCTCGTGATCGAGGTCTTGATAGAAAAGGCTGAGTGGTTTCTCTATTGGAAAAAAAGACAAGATTCAGTCAAGCTGGGGCCAGGTGTAGCTGTGCATGGCTGGACTCTGCCTTGTTTTCAATGTTGGGGTCACTAAGTCTGACCTGGAACCACCCTCCCCAGCACTGGGATTATAAGCGCATACCACTATGCCCAGCTCTTTGCTTTGTTTTAAATGTGGGTCTGGGTGTCGAACCTACATCTTCCTGCTTACACAGCAAGCATTTTACCGGCTGACCAGTTTCTCCAGTCCTTATAGAACTTTTTCTTAACTGAACCACAACTGAGACAAATTTTGATGGACAGAATAAATAGATGTTATCAGATGTTTCCCCCTCTTCATCCACTGGATGCTCTAAAGTGAGCCCTCTGCTTTCCGGAATGTACTGGCACTTTCTATGATCTGTCTTGGGCCTTTTAAAGCACAAAAGCCAAATGTCACCTTCTGGGAACTGTACAACATGAGGGGCTGTCATCCCGGTGACAGAGCACTCTCGGGAGCGGTGACGCTTCAAAAGGCATCAGACAGGTAATGACATCGTGAGTTATTTGTTGCCAGAATAGGGAATATTTTGAGCAGCTGTGGCTGCATTGTGCTGCATCAAAGGGTATTTTGGTCCCGAGACAAGGAAGCTCCCAAGACAGACAACTGGCTGGAGGTCCTTAGCATTTGGTGCTCTGAGCACTACACAGTCTTCTTTGTGACATTCTCAATGTCCCTGTGACAGGTTCTCTGGCCTCTCTGGGACCTGCTTACCTTCTCCGTAAGATGAATAGGTCACACTGGATAACGAATGAGCACTTAGTGAAGGCCGAGTGTTAAAAGACTGTGCAACTGCCACTCCGTCAGCATGCCCAATGCACAAGACGTACGATGCCAATTTTACGAAAAAACACAGGGACCAGACCTGCGGGAAATTAACTTACAGAGCAGCAAGGGTCCGAGTTAACTACAGAAACAGTCTACCCAAATGGGCCAGGTAAGCCCTTAAGCCAAATGGTTTCTATTTGAATCCAATGGGAGTTGATTCATTTAAATAATTTAATTTTCAGGAGCCCGGTAGTAGGTTCACTGGACCAAGTGCTTGCCCGGCAAGCGTGAGAACCAGCGTTTGGATCTCCAGCTCCAATGTAAAACATGAGGTAGTGTGAAGGATGTCTACAATCTTAGCATTCGTGAGGTAGGGACCAAGGACACCCAGGCAAGCGGGCCAGCTAGACGGTGAAGGATTGACAAGCTTCAGGTCCCGCCAAGAGACCCTGCCCCAGGAAAGAAAATGGAGCACAGCTGAGAAAGACATTGATGTCAGCCTCTGGCTTCCACATGAACAGATGCTAATCCACATGCATATACACATGAAAAAAATTAGTTTTCAGTTCTTTCTATATAAAGCAGGTCTTGGGAGCCATATTGGTTATTTTCCTGTGGCTCTGGCAACACATCTGACAGAAGCGTAAGGAAGAAAGGGTTCCTTCCGGCTCACAGTTTAAGGATACAATTGTGTCAGGGAAGATGCGGGGTAGGGACAGGAGGCAGCTGGTCACATTGCATCCACAGTCAGGAAGCAGGGAGTGATGGACGCTGGTGCTCAACTCCGTTCCTCTTTTACCATTCAGTTGAGTCCACAGCCCATGCATGGGAAGGCGCTGCCCACAGTGAGGATGGGTGTTTGCCAAGATCCAAGGGGAAATCATAGCTCTGCTGATTCAATAATGACTCAGAGTCATTAATGGGTGCAAGCGGTCAGTTCAAGCGCTCTCTCTTTTCCCAAGGATTCTCATCATTCCTCTTCTTCCTACTCTCTTCCCTTCCTTCTTCTCTTTCTTTTTCCTTCTCCCCAGCAGACAGCCTGAACCCAGTCTTTTATCTAGTAAAAGTCCATCATCGAGGCTTTGAACACTGTTAATAATGGGTTTTCTTTTTTTTTTTTTTTTTTTAGAGATCCTTAAATTTACATAAATTTTATGGATCCCGGATCATTAGTTCAACCCCTGCTTCCTTAAAACAGAAACCGAACACAAAGCAAAAGCACGTTTCTTCACGGTTTTGACACAGCCTGTTCTTCATGGGTACCTGGGCACAGCTCTTGGGGATTCCTGGTACAGCAGACAGCAGTCTTTAGTAACTGTTTTCATGTGAGAACAGAAAGGTAACAGACCACTAAGGTTAAAATGATTTGTTACAAAGTCTTAAAATGTATACAAGTAAAGCAGGCATCGTTGTTTTCCATCCTTCAAGTAGCCAGGAGAACAAAGTACTCACTCCTTGTATGCTTACACACAAACTTTTAATTCTCTAATCTTTGTTTCCTGTCCTGGCAATTCCTTGGCCTCGTGTACTCTCCTTGTAACTCTGTTTCTTTCTAGATCGTATAGCCTTCCTCCTATAGGATAAACCCAGCTAGCATTTGCTTGTTTTCTATGGATTCTTCCTTCTTTGCCCGCCCTTGCCTTCTCTTCCTGAGACCTCTTTAACGCTCTATCCTTGATGTCCCCACGTTCACCTTGGACTGGAGGGTACGTGAATCTCCTCATGTAGTTCCAAGTTTAAGGCCAAGTTTCATAGTGAGCAATTTCTACAAAGGACCATGTAGGTTTTTATGGCTTCTATGGTTATGGTGTCTAGATCCTTTCCCATGGCCCAAACAGCCAAGCAGAAGGTCCGTTCCTCATCCTCCACAGCCCCATGACCACCTCCATTCCTCATTCCTGAGAACCGCATCTCTTTCGTTTATTAAGGAGCGATTAGCTCTGCATAATGGGAGAAGTGTATTCCCCTGAAAGAGAGATTAAAAGTAAAATAGAAGAGACCACAGATCAGGGCAACAGCCTAAGTGGAGATCGACGCCCTGGCGATGCTCTAGGGGCAGGAACTGCGTCACACTGCCCCTTTACACAGCCATGCCAGACCTGGCACCGTCTTCTCTGCTCAATTAAACCTTTCGATAAACACTTTCATAGACAAGCCGAGAGATGCGTCTGGTAGCTGATTCTAGACACAGTCAAGTTTGTGGTAGTGATTATTACATTCCTATGTTCCCCCACCTTCTCTACCTTAACCTATTAGCCCCATTCCTCATTCCAAATGGTCCCCGTTCTACTTCTTATGTACTTACTTATCTACCTATATGAATATATATCAACACATGAAAGAAAACATGCAATGCCCATCTTATATCATGGTTTATTTGTTTAATATGATTATTATGGAAGGTTCTGTACACTTTTCTGCAGATAATAATCTTGTTCTTATTCTATTCTCTGATTAAACTATCTCTTGGCAAGCAGAACCCAGCAACAAGTAGGAGAAATCTATTAATTTTTCTCTTCTTCTGTCCAATCTTTTCAATGAAACTGTAACACTGACCTTCCTGTCGGAGACAAATCCCAGCCCATAGGACCTCCAGGCAAACATGAGAACAAAGTAGAAACCTATTCTATTATGAAGTTGAATGACAGTGGCTCATTTATTATGGTGATCGATAATCTCAGAATAGAGAAAGAAATTCCATATTAGAGTGGTATGAGCTATTTATGAGGGTTGGATGGCTGTTTGCTCCAAGCATAAGGTTCTATCATAGATAGGAAACGAAAGGACCATCTCCAGGGCATTCCCAGGAAGTGTTCGGGTTTTGAAATATTTAAACTAATAACACATCAGCTATAGGAACTTGAATGAGAACAGCTTGAACGCCGCTTCTGACTCGACTAAATATTTTCCCATGCAATTCCTACAACCGTGTTGAATTAATTCAGAGACATAGCAAGACAAAAGGAAAAAGACAAAGGACTCACAGCACCTAGGTATTGGTGAAGACAAATCATAGAGCCCTTTGGCAGTACTGGCTACAGAAACCAGGGCCATCCTGGAAGCTACACAAGCACTTTACCACCAAGCCACAGCCCCTGTGCCTGATTGGGTGATTCTACCATTGAGTCATGCATGTCCCTAACCTCTTATAGAAAGACTCTAGGCAATTGTTGAATGGCCAAGTCACACCTTTTGCACGTCACTGGGGGGTTATAGGTAAGTGCTCCACCATTGAGCAACACCCCTAGCCCCTCACTGGGGGATTCTAGGCAGGGGCTCTACCACTGAGCCACGCCCCAGCCCCCTCACTGGGGGATTCTAGGCAGGGCTCTACCACTGAGCCACGTCCCCCCCAGCTCCTCATTGGGGGATTCTAGGCAGGGGCTCTACCACTGAGCCACGCCCCCAGCCCCTCACTGGGGGATTCTAGGCAGGGGCTCTACCACTGAGCCACGCCCCCAGCCCCTCACTGGGGGATTCTAGGCAAGGACTATACAATGTTTTTAATTAGCATGAATTATTTCATTAGGTAGATTTCTCTATAGGAACAGAACATCCATGCATGCATCCATACACACATTCATAACACACACACAAACACACACACACACACACACACACACACACACACACACACACATATATGGGGGTTTATTAGACTAACCCACACAATACGGGCTAGGAAACCCAACAGTGGCTGTCCACATGCTGAGAAGCTGAGAAGTCAGTAGCTGCTCATTCCCTAAGGCTAGATACCGCAGGGATCTCAACCTCGTGCTGAAGGCCTGAAGGACGCCTAGAGAGCCACAATAAACATCGAAAGACTAATGAAGCTGGCTTCTGGTGTCAGTGAAGGCTGTCAGCAGAGTAGATACTGGAAGGTAGGCAAACAGGGAACAAACGGTCACACATTCCCTCAATCCTCTGGTATCTAGATAGTCTCTAGATCTCGACCTGCGGGTCACGACTCCTTTGGCAAATCTCCAAGAATATTTACATTACAATTTATAACTGTAGCAGAAGTATAGCTATAAAGCAGAAACAAAGTAATGCTATGGTTGGGGCTCTCCACAACATGAGGAACTATATTAAAGGGTCTCAGTGTTAGGAAGGCTGAGGATCGTTGCTTTAGAAGCTACTTCCCACTATGGGGCAGATCTTCCCACTTCTGTTATCTCCTGGGGAACACTCTTAAGAGACGCACTCAGAAACATGTCTCTTCGTTAATCCCAGATTCAAGCTTATTGACAACTGAGATTAAACTTGCCAATAACTATTGCCTATTCACCCACCGTACATGTCCTTGAACAAAACGTTTGCCAACGTCTTTCTTATCATTGAGTGTATTTGTGTCTGTGCGTTTACATGTGTGAAGGTACACAAGTGTGTGCAGGTGCATGTATGTGTGTGTACACTTGCACATAGAGGTCAGAGGAAAGCCTTGGGTGCTACTCTTCAATTGGTCTCCATCTTAATTTCGTTTGCTTGTCTGATTTTTAAAATACTTTTTTTGTATTTCTATTTTCATGTCCATTGGTGTTTTGCCTGCCTGCACATCTGTATGAGGGTGTGAGATGCTCTGGAACTGAGGTTACAGACGGTTGTGAGCTACCATGCGGGTACTAAGAATTGAACCCGGGTCCTCTAGAATAAGACCCAGTGCTTTTAGCCACCATCTCTCCAGCCCCTGTTTGCCTGTTTTTTGACACATGTTCTCTCACTGGCCCAGAGATCACTTATTGGGCTAGTGTGGGTAGCCAGAGATCTCATGGATACATTGGTGCCCAGCCCCCTGGTGCTGGGATTATAATTGGTTCTTACGTGGGTTCTAAGGAATCAAACTTTTGCCCTCACGCTCGCATGACAAAAAATTTTTACCAACTATGCCATTTCCCTGGGCCTCTGCCTCTTGCCATTTTTTAATTGAGCATTTTGTTTTCTCTCTGGTTAGGTCTTTAGGGGTGTGTATCCTGGAGGCAAGACTTCCTTACAGATATATGTTTCAGGAGTGTTTTATGCTGTTCTGTGTTTGGTATTTTCATCCTTTGAATATTCTCTTCTGAAGGCAAAGGTTTTTGCTTCTGAGAGAGCAGAATTCATCTTTACTTTTTTTTAATCTTTTAAGGATTGTGGTTTGATATTATGTCTCAGTCAGGATGACAAACGTCTTCTCCTGTTTTTCTCCCAGAAGTTTTTAGCTTGGTTTTAAGATTTAGTTTCTAGGATCTAGTTCTGTACATGTTGCTGGAAAGGAATTAAGACTCATTCTCTTGGTTATGATAATCAGTTGTTGTAGCATTTGTTGAACAGATTCTGTGTACTGGCAAGAGAGCCTGGAGGGTGAAGGCGCTTTCCACCAACACTGGCAGCCTGAGTTTGATCCCTAAGACCCACCTGACAACTGATGCCCACAGGTTGTCCTTTGACCTCCATACACATCTTCTGGTGGGTGTCCCCCTGCCCACATATGCATGAATACATACAATAAATAAATGTAAAATTTTAGGAGAACACATTACATATCGTCATCCTCATGTCAAAAGTCAATTGATTGGGTGACTCACATCTGTAATGTTGGAACTTGAGAGATTGAGGCAGGAGGATTGCTATGTCACTGATACCAGCCCTGACTTCATAGTGAATTTTAGATGAACCCAGAGATGGAAACCCTGACTCAAGCAAATAAGATTAAAAAAATAAAACAAAAAAACTCAAAATACCTAGGCATGTTAATACACACACATAATTTAGAAATCAGTAAACTAGAGGAAGGGAGATGGTACAAGGCCAGCCTGGGCTACGTACTGAGTTCTGAGATGGCCAGGATTACAGAGTGCAACTGCCTCCAAAACAAAATGAGACAAAATCAGACTATAAAAAGCCCCTCTAAATAATGTAGTTCAGTGATAAAGCACCTACCTATAATCCTTCAGTGAGGGGCTTAGGGTATGACTCCATGGTAGAACCCCTGCCTGGAATCCCCCAGTGAGGGGCTGGGGGTGTGGCTCAGTGGTAGAGCCCCTGCCTAGAATCCCCCAGTGAGGGGCTGGGGGCGTGGCTCAGTGGTAGAGCCCCTGCCTAGAATCCCCCAGTGAGGGGCTGGGGGCGTGGCTCAGGGGTAGAGCCCCTGCCTAGAATCCCCCAGTGAGGGGCTGGGGGCGTGGCTCAGGGGTAGAGCCCCTGCCTAGAATCCCCAAGTGAGGGGCTGGGGGCGTGGCCAGTGGTAGAGCCCCTGCCCAGAATCCCCAGTGAGGGCTGGGGTGGGCTGGTGGTAGAGCCCCTGCCTCAGCCCCCCAGTGAGGGGGCTGGGGTTGTGGCTCAGTGGTAGAGCCCCTGCCTAGAATCCCCTAGGGAGGGGCTGGGGGCGTGGCTCAGTGGTAGAGCACCTGCCTAGAATCCCCGAATGAGGGGCTGGGGCATGCTCACTGATAGAGCACTTCTCTAGCATGCATGAGGTCCTGGACTAATTCCCAGTATAATAACAACAACTCTGTAAACAAACTGAAAGGTTCTCTTGGTCAGATCTCAAAGGTATCTTCTTCCAAGAAGCTCTTAATTGATTCTTGCTTACAAATACTCACTCATATAAGCAATTAAACAGGCTGGCAAAATGAAACATCTGTCTCACCCACCTGAGCATGGATGTCTCTCGTATCTCAGACAATCACCCAAGAGCCATCCACTTTGTTTTCTGAGTCAGACTCTCTCACTGTACCTGGGGCTCAACAAGTAGACTAAGCTTGCTGGCCAGGAAGCCTCAGGGATTTGGCTGTCTCTCCCTCCCTTAGGCTGGAATTGCAAGTACACACAATTGACTTTTTAAATGCTGACTCTGGAGATGAAACTCGTGCCTGCATAGAAAATGCTTTACCAACTAAGCCATCTCTCCCCAGCCCCATATGCTGTTTTCAAGCAATGTAGTTTAACTGAATCTGTCAGGTTCAACCACTTGGGCATTGCTGTAGAGAAGCCTACAGAAATCATAATTTTCAAAATGATAATATCTTGACTCCCGTGTAAATATAAAACGAACATGTGTCAAAGATCTTATTCAATTTATTCATTAATGACATGTTAAGATTAGTTCAAAGAATATCTGAAGAGCTGGGTATTTAAAAATCAGCTTTCAAAAAATATTAGGATAAGATTTTTTTTTAAGCTAGATTTAAAAAAAAATCTTTTAAAGTTCTATGGAGCATCAAACCATCATTTGGGGACTTATCTGTTCTATGAGACAGAAATCATTTGCATATCTGTTGGGCAAAATCTCCAAGTTAATCGTAACCTCGCATTTGTTGTGGTTAGAATTTGAAGTGTTCCCTGCAGGTTTGTGCCTTTGAACACTTGGCCCATAGCCGATGGCACTGTTTCAGAAGAGTGTGGAAGCTTTAGGACAGTGGTTCTCAACCTTCCCAATGCTACAATATTTTAGTTCAGTGCCTTGTGTTATGGTAAACACCCCCTCCCCAACTTCAAAATTATCTCATTGCTACTTCATAACTGTAACTTTGCTACTGTTATGAATGATAACGTAAATATCTGATAGGCAGTATATCTGATATGCAGGCCCTGTGAACAGGTCATTCGACCAACAAAGGGGTCCCGACCCACAGGTTGAAAACCAGTGTGTTAGGAGGAGTCTAAATCTCTCCTAGAGGAAATGAGTCACTGAAGGAGTTTTTGTGACCTGACCCTACTTCTTTTGTCCACTCTGTTTCCTGACTGCAGATGTGGTATGGCCAGCTCCATCGGTTCTCCCTGCCATGACTTCCTCACCAGAGTGATCTCTCTCCCTTCTCACAGCATGAACACAAATATAACCTTCCTTGCTTAAATTACTTTTACCAGATATTTTGTTGCAGGGATGAAAAAAGTAACTAACACAACATAATAGAAATTTTGAATGACTACTAACAAAATGTATTCCCCATATTGAATAGATCTGGGTCTACATGGGATGCTGAAGGTCTACACTCCTTGAATCCTTGACTTACTTTTGAGTTTGCATAATTTTTTAACATGCAAGGAAGAGTTCGATGTATATGGACTACATCATGGCATTAAAAAAAACGTCATGCCATGATGTCCTTGGGAAACAAAAATAGTAAGACTGATCCTCACAATTGATTAAAGTGTATCCACTTCCTTTTGCCCCAACTATAAGCAACTCTGGGTCAGGACCAAGGACAGAACACAGAAATTTCAACCCCCCTCATTCTACAATGTTTGAAATACAATTTAAAGAAAAATGCTATTGGCTATTGAAGACCGTACCAAGAGAGCCAGAATCATTAAAACAAAAGTAGAAATAACACGTTAGGTAACTTGTGAGTACCTATTCTAGTTAGCATACCTGTTGCTATGATAAAAAAGGTTTTAATTGGCCTACACTTCTGGGTCAAATCCTTTACCTAGGGAAGGCAAGGTAGGAACTGGAGTAGAAGCCATAGTGAAGGCTACTTCCTGGCTCACTCTCTGGCTTTCTAGAACATGTTAGCTAGCTTTGTTATACAGTTCAAGCCAACCTGCCTAGGGATGGTGCTGCCCACAGTGGGAAGGGTGCTTCTACATCAATTATCAATCAAGATAATCCTTAACAGACCTTGTCACAAGCCAACCTGCTCTGGGCATTTGCTCGGTTGAGATCCTTGCAGAAGACTCTTGTGTGAAGCTACGTAGGACAGTACCCATGAGAGAAATCTAATTCAAGTGATGTAGCAAAAATAGGACATGCTTATAACTGCTAAGCCATTTCCCCCAACTCCTGTATAATTTTCAAAACAGTTATGAGGAGGTTAAAGAGGCTACATCATTCAAAGATATCTTGTTAAGGCAAGAACAGAGAACTGGTGAAGATGTAGAGATAGCCAGGTAAGTGAGGGGAAGCTCGCATCTAAGACGTATGCTATGCTTTAAGTATAAAACACCAAACCCCCAGACCCTTGCACTTAAACACTTGTTCCCAGCCTTTGGAGTGGCAGGCATGGCTGTCACATCTGGGTGGGTCACAGGAGAGTGCACCTTGGAGAGTTTTATAAATCTGGCTTTGCTCCTACTCAGAGTTCTCTCTTTTAGACCAGGCCCTTTAAGTTTCCCCACCGCAGATCACTTGGCTGTAGCTGCTGTCCCTTTCTTATCATCATGGACTGACCTCTCCCAATCATGAAATAAACCCTTCTTTCATTAGGCAGCTTTAGTCAAGTATTTTGTCACAGTGAAGAACAGAAGAATGAATGAATGCAGTGTATCCCGAGGTCCTCCAAGTGACTCCGTAGGAAATTTACATGAGATTTCTTAGGGAAACTGGGTCACATGATTATGGGAATTATAAAGTCCCATAACAACTCATCTGAAAGCTAGGTATCTTGGGTTATTTGTTAATGTAGCCCAATCCAATTCAACGTCCTAAGAATTGGGGATGGCTGGGGTTGGAGTCTAAAGGCTAGAGAGCCTCAGGATTTGGCTAGAAATGAAAAGAAAATAGAGGAGGTAGAGGATGAAGAAGAAATGGAGTAAGAGAGAGGAGGAAGAAAAAAGAGGAGAAGATAGGGAAGGAGGAGGAAAAAGAGAAGCTATGATCCTATTAGTGGATTAACTTCTCATGAAGCTGAAACGCTTAAGATCTGGTCCATTCCCCAAAGCTCTGCCTCAGAACACTGTTACGTTGAGAAGTAATTCTACCACACATAAATCCTCACGGATATTTCAGATCTAAACTGTACCATACACCCTGCCTACTAATGTTGAAAGAGAGGGGAGAGAATCCCGTGGTTTTCTTAGTTGCCCAAACACAGGGAAGGTGACAATGCCATCAGGTTTTATGATAGCAGCATCTGCTCATACCTATCAGAGCACTTTAGAAAACATAAAATATTTTTTAAAGAGGACGAAATATCTGTCTGTATTATGCCAGAAACAGAATATGGAATATTATAAAGAAAGCAATTAATCCACACTTAAAACTAATTGCCTAACCCAGTGGGTCTTTAAATTATTCATTAGTGCTATTTAAAAATAATTGCAGTTTATGAGGACAACCCAATATGGATTTCTTTTAAGAATTAAAATGAAAAAAATTTTTTTTAATTTACCAGTTGCTTACAGCTCTTAAAATGGGTCCAATTTTTTAGACCAACTTAATAGTCTCATTGCCCCTTATTCAATCTAATCTCCTTTACTCTTTACCACGTCAGTACTTCAAGAGTTTCCCTGAAATTTATTCTGAACTCATAAAGAGGACCGTGACAGTGTTCTAAGAGAATGTGAAAGATGAGGGGATGGGGCAATTGTTCAGCTGATAAAGTGTCTGTCACTCAACAGGAGTTCAATACTCAGAACCTTGTAATCTCATCGCTGGGGAGACAGAGACAGATGGATGGAGCCTGCGATGCACTGGCTAGCCAGTTAAGCCAACTTGGTAAGTTCCAACTCAGTGAGAGACTCTGCTCCTCCCCCCTCCCACAAAATAAGCTGAAGAGCAATCAAGAAAGAAATCCAAGATGACCTCTGGCTTTTATATATACACATACATATATGTGCACTCAGAGGCACATTTATACATATACAGAGAGAGAGAGACAGAGACAGAGAGACAGAGAGAGAGACAGAGAGACAGAGACAGAGACAGAGAGACAGAGACAGAGACAGAGACAGAGAGACAGAGAGAGACAAATGATCCAGATATAAAAGTACTTTACTTCAAGTCCCTCCCAATACTTGAAGGATCCAGGATCTCTCTGTATTTCTCTCTCCATTCTATCATGTTACTTTATGCTATGTATACACACACACACACACACACACACACACACACACACACACTCCTCTCTCTCCACTTGTCTATTTAAAAAATGGTAGAACTGGAAAGGACTTGTATCTAGTTCAGTGGTTCTTAAGCTGTATTCACTGCATTCCAGGAGCTCCATAGTAGAATCAAGTCGTTGAGTTGCCAGTTGCCAGGGCTTAGTGATCCCCAATCCGACTCCCTGTCTCCAATTCTCCGCCAGAAACATTTTAGCTTTTTAAAGACAGCATTTGAGGAAAGTGCTCTTCCTCTCCAACCTAAATTCAAAGTTGGTGTTCATCGCATAGTTGAGAAAACCGAAGGGCAGAGACAGGAGATGGTGAGGTGGATGAAGAAGAGCTGGCCTCCTGGTGAGCCTAATTATTAAGCTCCTCAATTTGTGCCAGGTATGTGAAAAAGAACCCTTGGCTTAAAATTGTCTAGATACAGATGAGATGTTACACTGGGGATATAACTCAGTTGATAGATTGCTTACCTGGCATGCAGGAACCTCTGGGTTCAGTCCTTAGTACTGCGGAAACCAGGCACGGTAGTACATGCCTGCAATCTCGTACTCAGGGGGTGGTGGAGGCAGAAAGATCAGTTCAAGGGCCATCCTTAGCTATTCAGTGACTTTGAGGCTAGCCTAGGCTACAGGAAACCCTGTAAAAATTTTAACTAGACATGCAAACTTAGTCACTTCCTATCATTCACTTTTAGTTAGTTCTGTTATTAAGATCTCTGTGCCCAAGCCTTTTCTTTTATTAAAAGAGGTAAAGATGTTAACCTCGTGTAACTAAACAAAGCTACAATACATTAAAACACTCCTTTAAATAATGCACAAGACTGTCAGATATGCTCAATACACCACCCACTGAGAACGTATTTGTGCTAGCTAGTTTGGGAAATCCTCCCAGCCTTTCCCTAAGTCAACCTTTGCCCACAGCCTTTCTGGCTGTAATGAGTATGTTTACATGTGTGCTCCTGCCTACTTACTGTCAGGACTGCACTGCAGCATGCACAAAGGAGCTCTTAAAGGCTGCAATGCCACTGGCCCTACTCTGCCAGCAGCATGGATCCATGGGTATCCAAACCTCTTAGAGCTGTTCTTCATCTAGATTCATCACTCTTCCTTCTTGACCTTCCTAAAAAGAAGCAAACCACTGACAGGGGGCAACCCCAGCAGATAATAAACTCTGAGTTGTTATACTGTCTATTTGGATAGGTTTGAAAAGAGTGTCTCAGGGACCAGAGAAAAGGCTGGAATCTGGTTAAATTAATTGTGAATATGAAACTGACCAAAACTGGGCATCTATATCAGCCCCTCCGAGACTCAGGGGACATAGTAGGAGGCAGAAGAGTGAACACAAGAGCTGGGGGACAGGGATAAGGGCTGGGAAATGGGGTCATGGTGTTATGACACAGCCAATGTGTCATTAGCACTCAGCAACTGTGGTTACCTTCTTAACACATGCATAATATGAAATATGCCAGCATTCTATCTTAGATATGGGAGTAGGATGGCTCAGTGTTTCCCAAGGAGGAAACACACATACACACACACACACACACACACACACACACACACGCATGCATGTACACACATGCAGAGAGAGAGAGAATAAATACATGTAATTCTTAAATAGTTAAATCATTAATACTTTGCTCATTACTATTTTCCATAGGTTATTGATTTATTTACTTAGCATGTGTGTTGTGTGCAACACGTGTACTAGGGATACATGCCTGTGCGTGTATGTGGAGAGGCTAGAGATTGGCTTCAGATATCCCCCTTTCTATTTCTCCAACTATTTTTGGGACAGGTCTCCCACAGAACCAATAGCTCACTGTTACTTGACTGGACTATCTGGCCACCAAACTCCACAGATCTGCCTATCTCTGCCCATTCCAGGCCTGGAGTCACAGACAAGTGCCACCCCATCTCGATTTCACGCAAGTGCTCAGGAGCTGAAGTCCTTAGGTTTGAGTAACAAGCACGTATCTCCCCAACCCTAGACAATTTTCATATGCCATTAAAATTACTATTATCTATTTCTATTACTGAATTTATTGGGAGCACCTTCAGTTTTGCGTCTGAAACAAGTGTGTCCATCCTCTCAGCGTCTTCCAAGCATCTATCTCTCACAAATCTCTGAGTCATTTTGTTCCCTGTATTTAGGAGAGACTTGGAACTTACATGGAAGCTACATATAATAAAGAACCCATGAGAAGCTCAGCTCTACCCAAGATATTGATATCTTACCCCCTCCTCCAAAGGCACAGGGAATATTACGGAAGCTGGGAGAGTGGGAACTGGGAAGTCTATAGGAGCCAGAGGTGGTAGACGACTACAAGGAAACAGAATTTCCTGGACAGAGCAGGGCAGCTACACATGTGGATTCAGGACAGTTTGGACAGCATGCACAAGACCCACCCTTCACTAATGAGCTATTGGCAATCAATACCTTCTGGGAGGATAATCAGTTGTTTTTAAGGGTCTGATTCCTGCTGAAGGTTACACATCCAAGAATATATGGGCTGCAAAACATTGGACTTTATGGGGAAAACCGGGACACAATTGGGTTTCTTGGTCAGAGAGAATTGGGGAAAGTGGAGAGTAAATATGATCAAAATACAGAACATAAAATGCACAGAGCAATATGAATGAAGAAGAGTAGCAATAGATAGATACAAGGGGCAAAAGGGAAGAGAGAAAGCTAGCTGAGCACCAACACTCTTTTTCCTGCCTCCTTTGGATATAATGAACAGATCCCTCACGCTCCTGCCACCATGTTTCCTCCACCATGTTGGACTATGTACCTTCAAACTGTGAGTCAAAATAAACCTTTTCTTCCGTAAGTTACTTTTGCTGGTTATGCTGTCAGAGCACAGAGACAAGTAACCAGGACACAATCGGTCATTGTAATCTCATTTAATTCTTGTCTAACACAACCCGACCAAGTGTTAGCATTATTACTCACGTTTTGTAGGTAGAAGAACAAAATCAATGGGTTCAAAGATACATGGGTACTGACCAATACAATGCTCATGATCAAATTTTCTGGATCCAAAGGTTATCTTCTTAATGTCCACCCAGTGCGGTCTCAAGATTCTAGCTGGTGATGGAGAAGACCACCATGATGTCACAGACACTCAAGACAGAGTTGAAAAATAAATGGTGTGATGAGTGATTCATCCAAAAGGTAAAATGTTCTGCATTTTGATCTTGACTCATTTTAGTCTCGTTTATTTTCTTCTAACGCCGAGAGTGTGAAAATACATCTCCTTTAGGTTAAGTTTAAGTTAACAGGTTTTTCCCATTAAAAGGAGTATGTTCCCAGGAGCTGCATACCATCAACATGATTAAAAACAAATTTATGGGGAAATGTGCTCTATTAGCTTTGCCTTGCTAAGAATCAAGTTACCTGATAAAAATAATGTAAAGGGGGGAAATATTTTTCACTCACAGTTCCAGAGGGGCTCGTCTGTGGCCGCTTGCCTTTGTGCGTTTGGACAAAATATGATGGCAGTAAATTAAGATAAGTGAGAGCAGCTCATCCCATGAGGACAGGAAGTGGGCCAGGAACCCCAGCAATGTGGTCCTCCAGGAACCACATACTAGGTCCTATCTTCTAAATGTTTTAGAATCACTATCAGCTGGGGAGAAAGCTGTCAAGTCATGAGACTGTGAAGGACATTTCATATTCAAACCCCATTTCACAGAGAAAACTTCGTCTCTTGACTCCAAGAGCTGGGATGAAATCAAAGCAGGTCAAAAATACGAAGATGTTTTTGCAAAACCAACACACACATGACTATTAATTATTAGTACTTTTTCATATTTGTTTCCTCTTACTCAAGAATATGCTGCACGATGGGGGCCTGGAAAGGTGGCTCAGTGGCCAAGAGCTCTTGCTTCTCTCTTTCAAAGGCCCAGAGTTGGGTTCCCAGAACCCACATTAGAGGAGCTCCAGAAGCTTCTAACTCTACCTCCAGCCTAGGGGCTTCTGTAGGCATTGCAGTCCCACCCATCCTGCCCCTCCCCCAAGACAAAAATCAACACAAATAATAAAAATTAATCTTAGAAAATAATTTACTATTCACAAAGTCTAAGTCTGCGGCTAAATTCCTTTTGCTCTAAGACGTAGAGTGAATAGCTAATGAGTGTTTTATAAGATCAAATCAATAGGATGTTAAGCGATAAATTTATTTGACAAAGGTAAATATCACACTGGAGAGGTCCAGGTTTTTAGCATTCTTCGCCAAAGCAATAAATAAACAGACTTCTCCCAGAGCAAAGATGGAAATATAATTATTCAGTCTCTCCATGTTAAATTTTTCCCAGAAATTGAAATATTGTTAGCAAGCACAGATTTAAATTTTGTGCTCCAGTGAATTGAGAGATCTTGTTTATCGTTTTGATTCCTCTGCATTCTACCACAGGGAAATTATGTAGACTCTCACAGCACATGAAAGCAAGGCTGATAATTGTGGAACATGTTGCTCAGCTTGAAGAAAATCTTAGGAATCTCTTCTGATCTACTGGTTGGTGGCTTTCTGTGAGGCAGGGATCTATGTTCTTCGGGTTGGATTCAAACTCATGACCCTTCTGCTTCGACGTCCTGATTTCTGAGGCTGCAGGGGTGTACTCCACTATCTTATGTATGGCTCTCTCTACAATCTGAGATCTTGTGTATGCAAAGTGTATTTGAAACTCATAAACAAATAGTGCACACAGAGTTTACTGAAGGTGCTTGTTGCTTAAGATGTTCATATCATGCTGGGATGATCTAGCTCACACTGCAAAGTACCCATTGCAGAAGCCCGAAGGACTTTATGTTTCTGATCCCTGATGTTAATAATCCCCAGGACAATTGTGTGTCGCTTTTCCTGGGAAGATAACACACACGTGCACACTCATCCCAGATGGGACAGATCAAGGTAACTGTTACACCAAAGACCAATTTGGTGAATCAGAACCTTACTGGGGTTACCAGCCAAGGTATGGGTGAGGGGTTGTTTATGGGCAGGAAGATGACTCATAGCTGGCCCCAGCACTGGTTACAATTCACAAAATCTGCAGCCTGGAGCATCTTGACCCTTTAAGATGGGGCAGTCTCTTCTAGGAAGCTCAGCTGATGAGTTCCCATCCTTCCTCATTATTTACTGCTTCTATAATCTTAGGGGTAGCCCTGATGAATCTTGTGAGTTTTAGCTTTCCCAGGCATGTAAAGTTTATCCAATTCTGGAGTCTCATGAGCCTCCACCGTCATTCCTAGAGGGAATGTTTCAATTCTGAGAAAGCCGGTATACATCAGGAAGCCACATTAAAGCATGGTGGTACCTGATTGTAATCCCAGCACCAGGGAGACAGAGACAGGCAAATATCTGGGGCTTCCTGGTCTGCAAACCTAGCCAGACCAGCTAGCTGAAGGCCACCTTTTCTTAAAAACCAGAATGGATGACACTCTGAGGAATGGTACCCAAGGTTGACCTCTGGTCTACCTATGTATACGTGTGCCCCTGACTCTGCACACAGGCACATCAGCACACACAGGAACACACACATGACACATACATAGACACACACATACACACACACACACACACACACACACACACACACAAGAGGTCTTACATATATAGCCTGAGAGTAATTTTATAAAGTACGTTAGTCTTTGCCCATGAGACCAAGTTTGTCAATAGTGAACCATCAGAAGACTTGCAGCATCGTGTTTGTGATCCAAGTCTGTGATTTTCTGTAGGGAGATAGTAAATACATGAGTGAACATATATTGTTTGACATGGCCACGTCAAGGACCGGTGCCTTGGTACTAAGGCTATGGCAAAGCCTTTCCCAGGAGAAGCTTAAATGAATGGCAAAAAGCATTACTTACCCAGAATGGAACACGGAAGATGATTTGTGCTACTGGGTGGCACAGGTGTGTGAGATTGGCATATTAACAGATGTGAGAGCTAATGACATTGTTCACTGCCTAAAGACCCTCTGTTCTCGTGTGTGTGTGTCTGTGTGTGTGTGTGTCTGTCTGTGTGTGTGGTGAGTGTGTCTGTGTGTGTGTGTAGTGTGTGTGTGTCTGTGTGTGTGTAGTGGTGTGTGTGTGTGTCTGTGTGTGTGTCTGTCTGTGTGTGTGGTGGTGTGTCTGTGTGTGTGTGTGTGTGTGTGTGTCTGTGTGTGTGTGTGTGTGTGTGTGTGTGTGTGTGTGTGTGTGTGTGTGTGTCTGTGTGTGTGTGTCTGTGTGTGTGTGTGTGTGTGTCTGTGTGTGTGTGTGTGGTGTGTGTGTGTGGGGTGGGGGGTGGTGGGGTTGGGGGGGGTTGGGTGTGTGTGGGGTGTTTGTGGGTGTGGGGGTTGTGTGGTGTGTGTCTGTGTGTGTGTGTGTGGTGTGTGGGGGGTGTGTGTGTGTATATGTGTGTGTGTATGTGAGTTTGTGTGTGTGTGTGTGTGTGTGTGTGTGGTGAGTGTGTGTGTGGTGAGTGTGTGTGTCTGTGTGTGTGTAGTGAGTGTGTGTGTCTGTGTGTGTGTGAGTATGTGTGTGTGTCTGTGTGTGTGTGTGTAGTGTGTGTGTGTGTCTGTGTGTGTGTCTGTGTGTGTGTGTGGTGAGTGTGTGTGTGTCTGTGTGTGTGTATGGTGAGTGTGTGTGTGTGGTGAGTGTGTGTGGTGAGTGTGTGTGTGTGTATTTATGCATGTGTTTGTCTTTATGCAGGTGCTTGTGTACTTTGGCACACATATGGAGGTCAGAAGACAGCCTCAGGTGCTCTCTCCAATGTCTTGTTAGAGACAGGTTATCTTGTTGTTCACTGGAATGTACACCAGGATAGCCTGCCATGGACTTCAAGGGATTATCACCATAGGCGTCCTAAGGAGTACACTATCCAGCTTTGCATGGGCGTGTAGGGTATCTGAACTCAGATCCACATTCTCTGCTTTCAGCAAGCATTTTACTCCCTGGACCATCTCCCCAGGGCCAGCATCTATGTCTTGACATTGACTTATTGCTTTCTCTACTCAATGCCAACTGTTCCATAGCATTTGTATAGCTTATTTTGTGTCTTTATGGGGAGGATGAAAACCACATTTTCAAGTCAACTGCAGATATGAGCAATGGAGATAAATAGCGTGTGAAAAGAAGTGTTAGATAAAACCAAGTATAAAATACCAAATTTAATCATTGCCTAGAACCAAATACCCAGTAAGGGTCCAAGAGGAGGCAATTCTGAAATTGTTCAATGAATGTTCCATCAAGAACGTATTTTATTTGCTCCAATCCCATATTTAAAGAATCATTAGGGGCTACCAGGGATCACTTAGATTTTTTTTACTTATGCATAACTAAATTTTATGAATAAAATGGCATGTTTTAAAGGTATTAGCAGGCTCAGTGACTCGCAAAGGTCTGAGGATGTGTCCTTCCACTACAGCAAAGGTCTTTGACTCAATGTCAAGTACTTGTCACAGTAGCCCTGAGAAGTAAGGGCATTTATTCTCTTATTAGCTATGAGGTGAGAGATGAGCATTTGAATAATTTGTCAAGGATGTGATCTGAGGAAAGGCAGATCCATGGCTTTCTTTGCCTGAGTCTCAGTGCCTGGCACATAGCAAACGTGAGTTCCAATGTTCTCTGGTGTATGTGTCCGTGAACATGGACATCACCTGCAAACTTGCCATCAACAAGCAATTGATCTCAAGCCCACCCATACCTCCTGACTCTGAATATAAAACTCAGTAAGATCTGTCACACTGAACCTTGCACAGTTTCTGATCAAGCTCTAATTGGTTTCAGCTATCAGCTTGACCCAGCCTAGGGTCATATGAAGGAATCTTAACTGCAGGGTTTCCAAGATCATATTGGCTCGTGGCCATATCTGTGAGAGATTCTTTTGACCAATGATTGCTGTGGAAAGGACAAGTTCCCAGTATTCAGTACCACCTCTGGATGGGTGGTCCTGAACCATATAAGAAATCTCTGGTAAAAAGTTGACAGTCTTTATGACAACTGGACTCTAAAAAATATTTTACAACCTATTTTTCTGTGTGTGTGTGTGTGTGTGTGTGTGTGTGTGTGTGTGCCCCTGTGTTCGTGCCAAGGTATTCATGCAGAGGTCAGAGGACAACTTTCAGGAGTCAGTTTCTCTCCTTCAACCATGTGGCTCGGGTCATCAGGCTTGGCAGCAAGCATGTACACCCACTGAGCCCCCTCACTGGCCATAACTGACTTCTTTCTTATTAATCTTCAAGTCTCCCTCTGCTTGCTCGGCCGGGTGCCACAACACGAACAGCTTTACTCTATCACAGCCATTCTGCTATGATCCTCCTTAGTATGCACCCACATCAAAGAAACAAAGCGACCATGGACAGACTGAAGCCAGGAGACAAAGGAAAACCCCTTCCTTTCTTCAGCTGCTTTACTCAGATACTTTTGTCATAGTGACAGAAAGATGATTAGCACAACACCTTTCCATGTTCTGATTTAAAAAAAAAGAGGGTGTGCATGCATGTGTCTGGGAACACGAACATGCATGTGTGTATGTGCATGTGTGTATGTGTGCCCAGGGAAACATGCACTTGTGTACAGCTGTGTGTGTGTGTGTGTGTGTGTGTGTGTGTGTGTGTGTGTGTACCTAGGTAAACATGGACTTGTGCTGCATGGACATGTGTGTGTGTGTGTGTGTGTGTACCTAGGTAAACATGCACTTGTGTGCAGTTGTGTGCATGTGTGTCTGTTTGTGTGTGTGTGTACATGTACCTAGGTAAATATGCACTTGTGTGCAGCTGTGTGTGTGTCTGTGTGTGTGTGTGTGTGTGTGTGTACCTAGGTAAACATGCACTTGTGTGCAGGTGTGTGCATGTGTGTCTGTTTGTGTGTGTGTGTGTGTACATGTACCTAGGTAAATATGCACTTGTGTGCAGCTGTGTGTGTGTGTGTGTGTGTGTGTGTGTGTGTGTACCCAGGTAAACATGCACTTGTGTGCAGTTGTGTGCATGTGTGTCTGTTTTGTGTGTGTGTACATGTACCTAGGTAAATATGCACTTGTGTGCAGCTATGTGTGTGTGTGTGTGTCTGTTTGTGTGTGTGTGTGTGTGTGTGTGTACCCAGGTAAACATGCACTTGTGAGCAGCTACATGTGGAAACCAGAGTTCAACCTTTACTATGGTTTCTCAGATGCCACCCACCTTCTTCTGTGAGACAAGATCTCTCCCCAGACTAGAGCTCACCAAGTAGACTAGGCTGGGGAGTGAACCCCAGAGATCCCTTTGTGACCTGCCCAGTTCGTTACTTGTTGTTAGAGTGCATGCTAGGCAATCACTGTGCCACTGAGCTACATCTCCAGCCTCATGTTTTTGTTCGTTTTCTACATGGGTTCCTGGGGATTGAACTCAGATCCTCATGCATACAAGACAAGTACTTTCCTGACTAAGCTATCTCCCCAGCCACTCATGTTCTAATTTTTCAAGAAGCCATGTGCTCTCCCAGCAACCTCCGCCAGAACTCATACAGAGCTGAGTGCCCACACTATGCCTCTTTTCTGGCAGTGGGCATGACTCCAGCCCCTCCCTGCAAAGAAGACCATCAGCCAGTTCCTTCCTTCCTCTCCTATTCCCTACCGTGAGGGGCCAACTGAGAAAAGACCAATTCATCTTCCACAAAACCAGATTCGTTCTTGGTTCTTTGCACAGTACAATGAACGCACAAATGTTTTCTCGTGGCTGTTGTTTTGGTTGTGATTTTTCTACGTTGGGCAGCACTTAGAAGCTTTTCATCAGAATGAGAATAAAGACGGGGGATGTTTCCCTCCAGTCTGTTTACCAGGGCCATGACGCTGAGAGAAAACAATGTAAAAGTATAAATGACTGAAGATGTTTTTGACATAAAAACAGGCAACAGATTCATTATCTAGAATCTCAGCTTACCTGAGGTAAAAAGGGCCTACAAGACCATCCACCAAGCCCTCACTAGGTGAGTTATAACAGTACCAGACTGTTTATTTTTAAAAAGTTATGTAGGGGCCAAGGGTGATGGCTCTAGTAGTGAAGTATCTTCTGTGCAAGGACAAAGACCTGAATTCAGCTCGCTGGGACCTACTTAAAGAGACAGCTAGAACAGCATGTGCCTACAACCCCAACACTGCGGAGGTGGAGATGGGAGAACGGCTGCGGCTCACTGGCCAGCCAGCCTAGGCACATCAATGTGTTACCCATCCCCCAACCCAACTGGAGTTGACAGGCAACAGAACTAGAGAGGATCAGTCTCCAGCTGTACCACAGATAAAAGATATAAAAGATGCTGAGGGCGAGAGGCCCAGAATGAGAGGATGCCATTCTAGTCCAACCTGGTTTGAGGAGTACAGAGCTGTACAACAAGCAAGAGAGTCTTACCACAGAGGCTCCAGGAGGATACACCAGAAACAACCCCCTTGTAATCCCACTACATGGGACAGGGAAGAGGGAGGATCAGAAGTTGGAGGTCATCCCTGGCTACATAATGAGTTTAAGGCCAGCCTGAGCTACATGAGATCCTGTTAAGAAAGACAGAGGGGGTTGGAAAATATAAGGAATGTGGCCAAACAGAGCCAAGGAGAAAAGGGGAGGACCCAAGGACTTTGTACAATACCCAAGCCAGCATCCCTCTGACAGATTGCCAGTCCTAGGGCCCCTCCCATCCCAAAGGCTTAAGGCTGTGGCTTTCCTCTTTCTCTGTAGCTTGGTCTTCTGTTGTTCCCCGTTAGTCATTTTTGTCTGTACCAGGGAATAAGCTTAGCAATGCTGGAGACGACCACCATCAACCCAGTGATAGTTCTACACAACCATAGAGAAAGCTGTCTCTGACACCATGTTTTCTCTCCACCACGGTGGACTGAAATCCATCTGAAACCACGAGCCAAAGTAGCCCTTCTCCCCTTAAGGTGTTCCTGTCAGACATCTTCTCACAGTGACAAGTTACGGCCATCAATGTCCCTGTATCTGCTGAGGAGGAGCGTATTTAAGCCACGGCCCTCCCGGTGCTTCTCCCCCTGCCTCTGTTTAGCATCGCAGAAATGAGATTTCCAATTCCTTCTAGGCATCCCATTGCAAAGATCATATTTCTCTTTGTGTTTTCATAGCCAGGAAATCCTTCATCAAATTCAATAAATCCTCCTCTCTTCCAGCTAAGCCCTCGTCTTGTCTGCTTCTGTGAGGGAGAACAGCTGTTTGTTCTTAGGGCAACAAAAGGAAGAAAAAGAAAAAAACAAACCCTGAAATCTGCCCACTCGAACACAATGGAGGAGTCTAGATAGTCCAGCACCAGGCATCTGAAGTGTTCATTATGTTCCTCTGTCTCCCACACTAGCGCTGATGGGTGCAAAGCCAAGCTGGCTCCAGCTAAGCATAATGGAGCAGGGGCGGGAACTCAGAGAGAGAGCTGAGGCATCCCCAGAGGGTCATCATCCCACACAGGCTCAGTAGTTCTCGTCAATCTCATCCTAGCACTTCATGACCACCCACCCTTTGCATCTCCCAATACCCACAAGACAGGTAGACCAACAGACAGATAGGCAGGTAGGCAGGCAGGCATGCACACATGCGTGCACGCGCACACGCACACACACATACACACACACACTTTGCTCCTGCCCTTTCCCCCACTTTCTCAGCCATCTTCACAGCCACCCCACCCTGCACTTAGTTCATTGATGGTCCCTTGGGTGAACTAGAATGTTGTTGTTCTCTTAGTCCAAACTAAAGACTCTCTAATACAATGTGTTTCTTTGGAAAAATGTTCTATTCTTTCTATCTATCTATCTATCTATCTATCTATCTATCTATCTATCTATCTATCTATCTCTCTCTCTCTCTCTCTCTCTCTATATATATATATATATCATCTATCTATCTAACTAGCTATCTATTTTCTTTGCATGTATGAGAGCATGGGTCTTAGCAGCAAGAACCTGTACTCCCTGAGCTACCTGGCCAGCTCGACTTGTGTCTCCAAAGACCTCCCTTCTGTTATGATTTGAGTCTGAACTGTCCCCCACAGTCTGGTGTGATTGAACGCTTGGTCCCAGTAGGTGGTGCTATTTTGGGAGCTTGTGGAGCCTTCAGAAAGTGGAGGACCTAGGTGGGCATAGGTCTCTCAGGACAGCTTCCTAGAGGATGGGATCTGGCCTCCAGTGCCAGCCAAGCTTTCTCTGTTTCCTGATCCCAACTGTCTGTCCCCACACAGTCTGGTTTCTGTTTGTTTTTGTTTNNTTTGTATTATTTTTAAAGTGTTTGTTTTTTGAAGTAAGTTCTCACTGTGTAGCCCAGGCTGGCTTGGAACTGACAGGAATCCCCCTGCTTTTCTTTTCTAGTCGTGATTATCCTGGCCTGGTAACAGAGGCAACCAATGAAATAGAACAGTAGTTATAGTTAGGTGTGCGGTAATGATAACTGGGCCATTGACATCCCCTAGGAAAAGCGGGGAAAGGAGGACCACTGGACTCTCACCTGAGATGCCCTCCATTACTTCCTCTTTCCTCCCACAGCTTCAAGGGATCTTGGGGGATGCCAAACAGGAAGTGGGGGTGTGAAAAGGGACTCCATGATGCACGAGGTCCCGCCCCATCAGCAGTATGAATGACACTCTGCAGTGTGCAGCACTCAGTGCTCAGCCCCACTCCTGTGAGTAACACCTGCCCTACGTTCTTGTCAGTAAACCCAACAAGCTGGCTGGTTCACCAAGTTGAACTTCGGTGAAATCATCCTTTGATCCATCCCTGGTGCCCCGTTAGAGGTGGAGAGACATTTGTTCGTGTCTCCTCGGAAACAGTTAACACAACACTCAGCATGCCCCCATTCCCAAGCTCCTCTCACACTTCAGCCTCCAACTCCACCCTGCCCTCCCAGCAGTAACTGACCTGGCAAAAACGAAGATATTCTGAAGAGACACAGTTCTCAGTCTGACTCCCCCCGCAACAATGGGTGCTCTCACCAAAAACTAAAGCACCGAGTTCCCCAGAAATCTCACACTTGGGGAAGTAAAACTTGGCAGCTAGAGGAGAAACGTATCTCTGGGAAGAGATTTACAACTCGTCAGACCACCTTATAGAACGGGACTGAACCCAGACATTGATGGTTCAATGGTGGGCAACTCACACCTTGACCAGAACTGCTTGAAAGTGCATGTCCTGGGCTCTCTATTTCAACTGTAATCTCACTGTGTGACCCTGGCAGTAAACTTAAGGGGTGTCCCTGGATCTCTCTATCCCTTTTCCCGTGACGGCCACATGAAATGAAGTTCCTTGTTCTGCCTTTTACTATTGACTCTGCTCTTTTGATTGGCATCTCAAGAACCCATGGCTGAATTTGACTTCCTGGGGTATAGACTGTGACCCCAAGCTTAGTATCCCTGACACTGTGAACTGATTCCCTCTGAAACCTTGAGCCAAAATAGGTCTTCCCTCCCTTGAGTTTTTTCTATGAAATGTGTTGGTCACAAAGATGCAAAAATGACTACTAGATAGAATCGAAGGCCATGAGAGCTCTGCACAGTAGCTGCTATCCTCCAACTGTGATGTTGCCCCATGGATTTTATTAGAAACACACAACCAGCCTGAGTCATGTCCACTGGGAAGACCCTGGGTCCTCAATAACACCAGCAGGGAAAGCAACAGTTTACTCTTCATTACTCCAGGACTGGCACTGACTCCAAACAAAGATGAAATAGCAATGCCCTGACTGATTTTCCCAAGTTCCTGCCCTTTGGTGGGTGCTTCAAATACATAATATAACCACATCGAAATTTCCCATTTGGTTGGGTCTCCTTCTGTCTTCTATGTGGACACTGTCACATATCAAACCTCAGATGAACTAAAAGAGCCTAAGCAAACATGTGCCAGAAGCCAAGGAAGACAGGGGCTGAGTGCTGCCCGCTGTTTACCTGAGATCTGGCCAGCTTAAGTTTATTAAAGTCATCCTTGGCATTGGAAATAGACCACCTGTGCTCTATTTCTTACAGAAAGTACATTCTTGTTCTGATTATGATTTTTCATGATCTAAATTCGAAAA
Organism: Rattus rattus; assembly: GCF_011064425.1. Taxonomy (NCBI): domain Eukaryota; kingdom Metazoa; phylum Chordata; class Mammalia; order Rodentia; family Muridae; genus Rattus; species Rattus rattus. The sequence continues at coordinate 21,034,865 of NC_046169.1, forward strand.
GGAGAATCCTCCTCATTCATCCTCATTAGACAGAGCCAAAGGTCAAGGGAGAGATAATCACAGAGAAAGCCCACTGTTACAATTTGTTAAACCTGCTGTGAATTCAAAAGGAAACTTGTGGCCTGGAGAGATGGCTCAGGAGTTAAGAGCACTGGTTGCTCTTCCAGGGGACCCAGGTTGGATTCCCAGCACCCACAAGGCAGCTTACAACCAACCGTAACTCCAGTTCCAAGGGATCTGATCTCCTCTTCTGGCCTTCATAAACACTAGGCATGTACACAGTGCCCAAGCACACAGTACACAGGCATACATTATGGGCAAAACAGCCACACATATAAAGTAGTAATAATTAAGAACCAGTCATGTTACCAGAGCCTCCTTTCACAAAATCTGCTTTGGTTTGAAGGCAATTAAACTTTCTGACCCCTGCCCTGCCTTTCCTGGTCTCCATGTGTCTCCCAGGGAGAAGTGTGGCAACTTGATCCTACAGGATTGTGTGTTGGAAAACTTGGTCCCCAGATGGCACAACTGGTTTTGGAGACTGTGAAACCTTCACTAAGTGGATCCTTATGGAAGGAAATGGCTCACTGGGGGTGGGATTTTATAGCAGCCTGTCTCCACCTCCTCTTTGTTCTCTGTGTTCTGGAAACAAATCATAGACATATTCGTAATCTAAACATATAGTAAGTGTATAATCTAAAGTTGGTCTGTTTTCTGTTGCTGTAACAAAGTACTCGACACTGGGTAATTTAAGAAGAATAGAGTTTGATTTCCTCCATAGTTTTGGATATTGGGAAGGCCAAGAGCAAATGCTGGTCCTTGGTAGACATCTTCTCATTGTCATGCCACATGGCAAGGAGTGCCACACGGCATGACAGAGAAAGCCTTTAGATCAGGCCTCTCTTCTTCTGACAAAGCCACCATCACCATCAAGGGATCCGCCCTCATGAACTCATATAGTTATCAACATCCAAAGACCCCACCATCAAAGGTCATCACCAAAAGTTTTAGGGACTGAATTTCTAACATGTGAACTTTCTAGGAGACTCATTCAAATCACACATCAAATTGTATAAGAAATTTGATATTCTAATGGAATAAGTCATAAATAAAAAATGACGGGCATAACGACAAAAACCTAGTTAACTGGAGACCACAGCCTTTATTACTTATTATTGAGGGGGTGAGTCTTTTAAGGACTCAAATCTATATAACCTTGGCCTCTGTGGTTCTTCTAGGCCCTTCATGAGCTTTCTAAGATATCAGATCAGCTCCTTTATTGATTGGGACATCATTAGAAACATTAGCTCTCCTGTCCTTAGACCACCCCTTTCCTGATTCTCCACATGTCCCCAGGAAGAAGTTTCATGGTTTGAATGTTAAATGCTCCCATAGGCTCCTGTGTTTGAACCCCTGGTCCCCAGCTGGTGGTGCTGATTTGGAAGATCGTGGCTCCTCTATGACATGGAACTTTACTAGAGGAAGTAGGGCACTAGGGGTGCACCTTGGGCTTTTGTATACCCTGTCCCCACTCACTCTCTGCTGTCTGCTCCCTGGCTGTGGATGCAATGTGACCAGCCTGCTCTTTACCCTGCTCATTACCTTCCCTGATAATGGATTTCCCTCCTATCCTTTCTTAAACAATGAGGCAGAAGGAACCCTTCCCTCATTATGTTGCTTCTTGTCAGACTGTAGATTGCAGCAATGAGAAAGGTCACTAATTCTAGGGAATCTGGAACTGGGAACTGGCCAGTGGAACTCCTGACCTTAGGCAGAATAGAGAGGGCATAACCTGGGAATTGCATATGTAGTAACTCTTAAGGGAGAGAAGGTCCCCAATGAGCTAACAAAATCTTTCTCTATCACCAATTTGAGCAATTGCTGTTTTGCAATTACATTCTCTCAGGAAAATAGAATCATTACTGTGAGGAGTGGGTAACCCGAAAAGGGCATGCGCTCTATGGCAGGCAATTCCCAGTGGTGTCAACAGAAAATTGTGTGGGAGTGACTGTGAGGCAGGGGCACCCCTGGGAGAGGCTCTGTGAGGCAGATGTATCCTCTGGAGATGCCCTGGGCTTTTATTGTTTGGAGGGAAGTTGAGAAGTGGAGATGCCAAATGGGGCTTTAAAAACTATCATCACCCGGCACATAGAGCCATGCCTTCTGGGTCAAGGCGAATAACCTCACAGAGTTCATGTTGCCCGTCTTCTTATTCTTCTTAGACTAGGTACACTTAGTATTACATTAATAGTGGATTTTCTCAAACAAAATTTGAGAAAAGGTTGACATTTTATTAAGTGATATGAACATTGTTTTCAATTATGTAATAAATTTTAATAAATATCCATGCGCTCTCTCTCGCTCTCTCTCTCTCTGTGTGTGTGCCTGTGTGTGCCTGTGTGTGTGTGTGTGTGTGTGTGTGTGTGTGTGTGTGTGTGTGTGTCCTTCTCTATATTACTAAGGATAGAAGCCAAAACCGTACATGCTGGTCAAGCATTCTCCCACTGAGCTACAACTCCAGCCCCCAGTATAGGATAGCATTCAGAGTTTGGGAGTTCCTTTGTTTTGGTTTATTGAGGTGCTAGGAATCAACCCTGGGTCTCCAGCATACTAGGTAAGCCATTCTACTGCTGAGCTCTATTCCCAGTCCCGATATTTTGGAAATAAAATCTCGTTGCTGCTCCATTTGAGCAGGACATTAAGAGCATCTTTGGGCACTGAGACTCTGTCGATAGCAAGAAGGCTTTGCAGGGACGCATCTAGAGTTGGTGAGTGGCGATCCATGCTACACTGGGAACCATGCAGTGTAAATACTGCCAGGGAACATATGAAGTCCACTACTGTGTGGTTTATAGCAGAGACTACTGTCAGAACATTATTGTTGTAAGGGTTGAAGAGCAGTGATCACGGAGTGCCTGTCTAAGTGTTGTCTCTTCTTCAGTGAGGAGGCAAACAGCAGCCGCAGGGCTAGCTTCTTCTCACAGACAGTTTCAAAGGTCTGGGCAGGGCTAGTTGACTTTGGACCACCGCATGGGCTAGCCTGGTCTGGACCCACAGCATTGTAGCTAACTAAAGGTGTTTGTTCTTATTGAGTCTGTGGACCCCTATGTTGGCAGAGGGGGGAAAAATAGTTAGACTTTTTTATGATGTGACTCCCCACCACATCCCTGCAGTAATAGGCCATAAGTTTCCATTTCCCCAAGAGAAGTAGACAATTTTTCTGACATGCATATTCTCTCTCCTCTCCCTCTCCTCCCCCTCTCCTCCCTTCCCCGCCCCTCTCTCTCTCTCTCTCTCTCTCTCTCTCTCTCTCTCTCTCTCTCTCTCTCTGTGTGTGTGTGTGTGTGTGTGTGTGTGTGTGTGTCCTTCTCTATATTGCTAAGGATAGAACCCAAAACCGTACATGCTGGTCAAGCATTCTCCCAGTACAGGATATCTCCCCCCTCTCTCTCCCTCCCTCTTCCTCTTCCTCCTCCCTCTCTCCCTCCCTCCCCTCCTCCCTTCCTCCCTCCCCCCTTCTTCCCTTTCCATTGCATGGCAAAGAGGAGCCCACACTTAACCCAAGCCAAGCAACAATCATTTCCATCCTAGTGCATCAAGACAAGAGACCCTGTTACAGCTGCTCTTGCACGGAAGCAGGGATCCAGCACAGTTACTTCTGTTACATATAGAAGCAGAGACCCGGTCCTCACTGTCGAAGGGAAACACAGATACTTGTTAGGTTCATAGGAAGAGAGATGGGGAGAGGTAACCAGGCGGGGCACCCTAAACCTAAAATAACCTCACATGCCCTTAGAGACTGCAGCACTTAGCTCTGAAGGTCTGCCTTTGTGTACTTGAAACATCTATAAAATCTGCAAATAAACTTTGGTTTTGCTCTGCTCTGAGCGCTTGCCCCTGTTTTTAAGTTTTTTAAAACGACAGAGAAAAAGAACCCATCAAACTTCACAAGCATCAGCCTTGCTGTGATTTATAAAGGATGTTACAGGCTCAGAGAAAGGAGGCGAAGATGGGTCACCTTTACATGGGGGCTTCACGGGGAGAGTTCCTGCGCCATGATGACAAACAGCCACAGAGAGGGCCCTGAAGAGGGAAAGTGAGCCTCGGCTTGGAGGAAGAATTTTATCAGGAGAGACAGCCATCATGCATAGCATGGCGGGGGTCCTAAAGGGAAGGAATCTATCCCTTAATTCAATGTTCCCTTCAATTTTGAAGAACAAATGGAGTCTCCCATTCTTTTCAGTTTTCAAGGGTAGAGGGAGGTGACTTTCATGTCATGTGACCTAGTCTATATCGCGGAGGAAGTTCAGAAGTCATTGGGCAAGAAACTGCTAGAAAAAAGTCTCTATGCTCGAGATATGGTTCAGCTGTTAAGAGCGCACATTGCCCATGCAGAGGACCCGAGTCCAGTTCCCAGCACCTGCATCTGGACAGCCCACAAGCTAAAACTCTAGCTCTAGAGAGCCCAACCCTCTGCGGGACGTCACAGCCTTGCCCCCACCCCCAACCCCATACCCACACGCGCACATATTCACACACCGATACACACAATTTAGAAAACGATACATCTTTTTAAATACTGTCAAAATTTGAAGTTGTCTTGAGCCTGGTCATGGGACAAGGGCTCGCAGCTGCAAAAGGAGAAACTTTAAAGCCACTGCGCGCGCGCTTTGTTCATCAACTCCGTCTATGCCCAGAGAGAGCCGCAGGGGTGCGTGGCCTGGTTTCTGAACAAAGGAGAAGCGGTTTGAGGACCTATGTCAAAACAATCTAACACCTATGTCAAAACAATCCCGGCTTTCATTCATCTTCGCGGACCCGAGGCCCCTCCTCTGAAAGCATGTTTTACAGAAGCTCTCAATGAATATAAATTCCAGAAGGGATGGCATAGCCTCTTGCTTTTATTTTATTTCTGCGAGCTCCTGGTATGCAATTGCTCCATCAATTCCGGAAGGAAGGATGCCAGCGAGAAGAGGAGTGGCGGAGACAGGAAGTGGAGTTACGGGGGGGGGGGGGTGGGGGGGGGGAGGTGGGAGGTCTGGGAGAGAACCCTTCCCTCGTTTCCCTGTAGCATTGTTTGCTGGGAGAGAAATGAATCAAACAGGGGTAACAGCCGCAAAAAGAACAATCACAATAATAAAAATAACAGCTAACACAGCACTCCCCGTTTTACATGCATTGCCTTATCGCCGTCTTTCAATTATCCCGTGTGAGCGTCAAAGACTAAAACATACCCAACCATCCCAACTCCTACCAAGTACTCAATCAATAAATGATCGTTAGCCTGATTGGCTCAGTTTCCCCCTGGTCCTTCTGTAATCAGACCAGAGGTCTGCAGAGACTTTCCAGCTTTAGCAATGTGATTTCTGTCAGCCGTAGCTTGTTAAGGGGCTCTGCTGTCACCAGTCACGCCTGTGACCAAATCACAGCCTGCCAATGAAAACACGTGTCCCAAAAGGACTGAAGGAAAAGTGTCAGGTGTGGTCACCGTGGTGGCAGAGTTCTTTGCTGGAGTTAATGATGGTTAGCTGGTCTCCGGGGGTGCCCTGAGTCCCTCTGCTGCTAATTAACAACAACGCAGAAAGAGGTACCCTTGTCCCCAGAGCTCCTTCTTCATCATTTCTTGTGCCTCTTATTTCTTGGGAGCTAATGCTCATCCCATTAGTGCAGGCCGCCCTCCTTATTTCTGGTGGATGAAAATAAAGTGGCACAAAAGCGGCCAGGGGAGCCGGCAAGTGGGGGACCCTAGGCAGTGCCTCAAGGACCTTCTCTGAGATGTGAGCCCTCATCACTGGGAGCCTTGAAGTTAACTGTCTTTTCCGCCATCAGAATTTGTAAACGGCTTGTCTATACACCAGACATGCACACGTAAATCCCAAACTTACCAACAATGACTACATTATCCACCATGTGCCTTAGATCCTCTGTATCTATTTGGCAAGGTCCAACCTCGGGAATATCTATCTGGTCAGAGTCCAATAGCATGGAAGAATACTTAGCCCAGGCTAACCCATGCCTACCTCAGTTTCCCCAACTCACACTCCACACGCATCTCGCAGTCCCTGTGAATGAAATTTCAGTATGGTGCCTGTACCAGTCAGCAGTGTAGGGACAGAGGAATAGCTCCATAGGATCCCCAGAATCAGTCTGAGGAGTTCCCATAAGCTTTCAGGAACCTCAACTCAGATAAAACCAGATTCTTGGATCTGACACAGGAAAGAATCTCAAGGAAGTCGATAGGAGGCCAAATTCAAGTTTATTAAAAGACATTTTTAATACAGGTTCTTTTTATTTTTTTAAGCAAAGGGATTAAGAAAAAGAATGGGTGGTCAGGAAAGATGGGATGTACCCAATGCGGGTATGGGCTTTTTAAGGGAACGTCACGATTACATGTATAAGCAGTCGACACGTATATCACTTTCGGTGACTCTCAAGTTACATCTCAACGAGCTAAGAAACTTCCTATTCTGTCCTCTCCCTTTTTAGTAAATGTGATTATAGGGTGGCTTTTAGGGGGTGTCTTGTGGACGGATTTATAATCTCATAGGCTAAAACCAGAAACCACCAGGGTTACACAAGGGGTTGGGGCATGTCTTGTTACTGTAAATGAGGTTTCTGGTGGGAGTTCTACGGGTTTACAATCGGGAAGGAGGTAAAGCAGCTGCTGTTAACTGCGCAGGGATTCTTCTCAGCTGGTGAAAGGCTTCTGAAACCTCAAAACCCATCCCCAGTGACACAGTCTCTCCAACGAGGCCACACCTACCCCAATAAGGCCACCTCTCCTTCAGATGTAGGCGTAAGCACAGAGCGCCGGTAAAGTCAACGTCACGCTAAGTACACGCAGTTTGATTGTTTAGAAAGAGCTTTTACCCAGACCGGCCCACTCCCAGCTAGCCACATGGTTGGGAAGGCGCTTGAACTTCTCCTCCTGCTTATTTCCCAAGTCCCACTACTCTGAGAATGGGACTGAGACTTTACGCATGCTAGCTGAGCATCCTGCTGCCTCCTCGATCGGTCCCTGCTTCTTGTTTCCTTTAGCCGTTCTCATTTGAGTTACTTCTTGGGAAAGTGCATATTGTCCTCTGTAGACTACCGCGATTCGCGCTGATGGTTCCGACACTCAGCCAATAGGAACGTCAGGCTAGAGACTGGTGCCGATGATGGGTTTCTTTTCCTTCCTACACGCTCTTAGTTTTCTGTTTTTATTCTGCCTTGGGGGTGATTGGGTTTCTTCATCCTGGGATATCCTACTGTGGAAGGCTCCTCTGATGGAATCAGGTCCCGAGGAATGTGGAAACGCGCCCCCACATTCTTAATTCTGATCTAGAGGCAGTAACAGCCTAGACACTCGACAGCCTCTGGCAGCTGGCTTAACCCGGCCCACATCTGTGTAAATAGTCCTGTCTCTCCACTCCCTTTAGCTTCGCCTTTGGAGTACACCATCTGTTTCCTGCAGGGACCCGACTGAGACAGATGTTTACATAAATACTATGAGACTAAAGGATTTAGATCAATCCTGGAATTATTTCCCTAGTGAATATGGTGTTTTATAGAGGGTCTCATTTGTAAACTTAGCCAAAGGATTTTATAAACGACTATCTTAAGAGATGTTTTTTTGCAGTCTCTTCTACTCCCCAGATACTTTCAGGAAACTTAAAATAGTTGGGGTCCCATCCTCCTCCATTTGGGGGCTGAAATCATCACTGATGATTGAACGATTGCAAATTTGGGGCTCAAAGGGTGCTCAGGAACAGACTTCCCTTCTAATAAATGATTTATTAAAAGAAATATTAACAGCATAGATGGACAGACTGAAGGGTCCATGGCAGGGACACTAGAAGAGCTCTGCTCATACCACATACTGAGAGTCCTTTTTTAACAGTAGAGATAAGATGTCATACCATGTAACTGGTAGGCAGTGTATAGTCATGCTGCCTCTGATTCCTGGCTGGGCAAGGAGAAATGTTCTGTTAGCCTGGAACCTGTATGCAGAATTGGCTATGACAATAGGGAGAACAAGAATCTGGAAACCCAAGTTAATGGGAGAGCTTTATAAAATGGAGTGACCGAGGCTGGAGAGAGAGCTCAGAGCTTAAAGCGATTACTGCTCTTGCAGAGCGACTAAGTTTAGTTCCCAGAACCCACGTTGGGCAGATCACAGCTACCTATTACTCCAGGATCCATCCTCTCTGAACTCCATGTGCAACTGCATTCACGTACACAGACACCCACGTATACACCTAATAGAAATTAATCTAATGAAATGGAGTGGTCTTGACTAATAGCATCTGCAACCACTCCTTCCCCCAAACAACTAGATAGAAATGTTTCCCCAGACACCGAGATGTCTCTATAATCTGACACAGAACTGACTTTCAAATTCTTCACTTTCTCCTCCAAGGCTGTCTACCTCAACAGCCATGACCTCTAAGGATCTGCAGCAGGTTCAGTCCAGCTTCTTCCACGGGCGTCTCCCTGTCTTGCTAAGCACATTCATGCCCACTCTTCTCATAATTTATATCCTAATCCTTTGGGAAGGTCAAGTCCTTACATCTCTACCCCCACTGTTGCCTGATACTCCACACTGCCTCATCTGCCATCCATCTCTGTTGGAGGACAGTTTCCAACACATCCTCTCCATGTAGGGTTGCAAACAGTGAGCTGCCCAATATGGGTGCTGGGAAACACATTCAAGTTTCACGCAAGAGTAATGCTTACTCTTCAGCACCATCCCCACAGCCATACTTTAAAATTAGCATCCAGGAAAATTGGCTCTCTGGGAGATGGACAAGCATAGATTTGTTTTTGAGACAGGGTCAGATTGGTCTCAAACTCTCTCTCTCTATATATATATATATATATATATAGAGAGAGAGAGAGAGAGAGAGAGAGAGATGAGCATGCATGTGTGCACACACGTGTGCTTGCATGATGGCCAGAGGTTGATGAAGAGTGTCTTCTTCAAATGCTCTCCACCTTATCTTTTGAGACAGGGTCTCCCTCCCTGAACCAGATTTGGCTGGTTCTCTCTCTCACCCACAGATTTGGCTGGTTTGGCTGGTCAGTGAGCTCATGGTATCCTCCTGCCTCTGCCTCCCCAGTTACAGGCACGCAGCACCAGACCTGACTTTTTTATGTAGATGTAAGGGTTCTAGATTTAAGTCTTTAGCAACAAGCATTTTACCACCTCTCCAAATCCTTGTTGGTTTCCTTAATATTGAGTTTGGGGAGCTGTTTCCCAGATAAGCAAAGGAGAGATTTCAGCAGCCTGCGACTCTATTTGGTTTGGGGGTTTGGACACACCCCTTTTAAAAAAATAATGCATTTGGCAGTTTAGTTCCTTCACTTGCACACACACACACACACACACACACACACACACACACACACCTACCTCCCCAAACAATGCACCTACCAACATCAGAACCCTTGGAATCACACCTGTATCAGGCTTCACACGCTCCCTCTTCTGAACAAAAGTATAGACTTCTTTTGTCCCTAACAATAAAATGTCAAACAGTCCCTATTCAAGTATATTCATTAGTAGCCATTAAGAAAAACTGAATGGCTGATCCAGCATGAACTGGTTTTCGGTACCTGCCAGTGGGGCATACTATCTCCTTCAAGTACACTTTAGGGAGAATCTTCAATTTACCAGCTTAAATCTGTGCATAATTGGGTGTGCACAAGATTAATGTCAAATGTATTTTGGGAAGGGGTATGTGCAGTGGGAAAATGCATGAATTAATCTATCAATCAAAATAGAGAGCCATCCGAACCAAACTCCGTAGTAACCCACACTTCTTCCACTGGAACCCAGAAAATGGGACCCAAGGCTGTAAGGGGCCCTTGAGTATTCTCACTCAGGTTGCTCACTGACAATCAGGACAGGACATCCTTCTATAGTCTGCACTAGCACCTCGCTCTATAGAAAGCTGGCTTATACTTGTCAACTTGGGTGAGCCCTTCTTTTCAGTTCTTTGGATAAGAGGCCAAGAACCTGGAAACACCCGTTCAGACCCTGACCACTGGTAATGGTGCTATTCTGTGGGCACAAATCCTATAGTGAAGATGTGGGTTGTAAGTATTTTCTTCCCATCTGTAGCCAGTCCTCGATTCTCTTACTCATGTTTCCCATAGAGTCAAAGCTTACACTTTAACAAAATCAATCTTACCAATGTGTTTTTCATGGGTCATGCTTCAGTTTAAGGATAAATGGCTTCTTCCCCCAAACCTATGCCACAAAGATTTTTTTCTTAGTCTAAAACAGCACTTCTCAGCCTGTGTTGGGGATCACATATCAAATATTTACATTATAATTTCTAACAGTAGCAAAAGTATAATTTTGAAGTAGCAACGAAATAATTTTATGGTTGAGAGTCATTGCAACATGAGGAACTGTATTAAAGGGTCGCAGCGTTAGAAAGGTTGAGCACCACTGTACTAAAACATTTTTCGGCTTTAAGTGGTAGTTTAAATCGAATCGATACTCCCTTCCTATTTTAAGTCATTTTCATATAAGATTTATTTCTTTGTAAACAAATATCCAACTGTTCCCAAATCATTTATTAACAATATCCGGGCCAGCACTGTGGCTCAGTGGGTAGAGACTCCAGTTGCCAAGGCTACAGACCTGAGTCCAATCCCTGTGACTGAGATGGTAGATGAGAACTAAGTCCTGAAGGTTGTCCTATGACTTACACGTGTATTGTGACAGTTAATTAATATCTGATACATATTTCTAAAGCATCCATTCTTGTATGTAACCAAAATTCAGTTGACGACTAGGCATGACAGCTCAGTCCTACAATCCCAGCATTTGGGAGGTTAAAGCAGGAGGTACTCATAAAGTTAAGGCCAGCGTGTGTCTGAAGTGTGTGTGCATGTGCATTTGTGTGTGTGTGTGTGTGTGTGTGCACGCGTGCGCATGTGTTTACATATGTGTGCATGAGCATGTGAAAGTCGGAGATTAACCTTAGGTTCTCTTTCTATCACTTCTCATCCATGTTGGGGGCTTTGTCTTGAGATGAGGTCTTTAAACCTGAAGCTCCCTGATTCATCTGGACTGGCTGGCCAAGAAGCTTCAAGGATCTACCTGTCTCTGCCTCCCCAGGTCTAGAAAAACAAATGCATGCCAATTTGTCCGGCTTTTTAACCTCTGGGTTCTAAGGCGTGAACTACATGAACAGTGATCATTTGTATTTGCAGAGCCATCTGCAGATGTGGCTTTTAATAGGTGTTTTCAATGTACGTCCTCTAAAAACACAACAGCTAGAAGACACAGATATTGAAAGTTGGCCAGGTTTCATTCATGGGTTTGGATAGGAGGATGCAATAGGAAACACTTTGGGGTCTCAGGGGCTTGGCCATTGTTGAGGGCTACATAGAGCTGACTGTGGAGAAGACATCGTGGAGACTCCATGGCCTCTGACAGCAGACTCTATTCTAGATGCTGAAAAAATGGAAGTTGGGTATATTCCTGGTACCCAACTGACTGCTATAAGGAAACTCCAACATGAGACTGGGGAGATAGCCCCATGTTAGAATCCCTTGCCTTGTAGCCATGACAACCTGAGTTTGATCCTCAGAACCAACATTTTAAAAAAGCGTATTATTGTAATGCATGTTTGTAATCCTGGGACTGGGTAGGAACTTGGCAAGCCACAAGCCAGTGAGATATTCTGTCCTCCAAAAATAAGTTGGACAGCATGAGGAACAGCACCTGGGATTATCATTAGCTTCCACATTCATGCTGTCACACTCTCGCACGCATGCTACCATACACAGGTGCAGCAGCATAGACATGAACACACATAGATAAATATACATACATATGTACACATGCACACTTGTGCACACATACACGCACATGCACATGCATGCACACACATGTACTCATGCACACTCATGCATATTCATGCACATACATACACACATGCACACTCATGCACATGCATGGACACACATGCACATATATGCACTCATGTATACACATGCACATAATACACATATGCACACTCATGCACATGCATGCACACACATGTACACATGCACACACATACATGCACTCATGCACACACATGCATACAGGCACACAACCTTCAAGCTAGAGAATAGCACAGCCAGGAATATTTTAGGGTGTCCCAGGGGGTTATTCCACCTATTAAGCAGCCTTCTGGGTCTCTGAGCTTAAAAACACTGATTTCTAAATAATGTCAAAGTCTTGAGACAGCGCTAGAAGAATCTAGATTAAGCCTTGGATCCTTAGACTTTGACCCTCTCAAACTTATGCCTGAGCCCTAAACCAGTTCATACAATCACCAACAGTTGTGCAATCCTCAAAATCCTGTTGATCACTAGACCTGTTGTAAAATTATCAATAAAGTACAAAATCATAATTTCTTGTTTGCAAGCTTTAAAGATTTATTTTTTTTAATTGCGTGTGCTTATATCTATCTGTATGTGGGCATGTACCACATAAGTGGATGCAGTACCCAAGGAGACCAGAAGAGGGCGTCAGATCCACTGGGGCTGGAGCTACAGGTGCTTGGAAGATAGCCAGTGTGGATGCTGGGAACTAAACTCAGGGCCCCCGAAAGAATAGTTCCCCTGAATGGCTGAGCCATCGCTCCAGCCCTCAAAAGTATATTGTAAATCCCTTCTCACCTTCAACTCCATTCGACATTTCTGAAGAGCGGAGATTAAGCTAAAAGTGATGAAAGAGTTTAGAAAGAATCCCCACAGTGCTTTTTTCCCAAAGACTTAATCAAGATTAATTAAGTTTTAATTACATGTGAAGCACAGAGCTGGATGCTGTGACGAATCCAAAAACAAGTACAGGCACGGTCAACCTTGACAACATTTGCTCTTTTATAAAGATGATTCGGCTTGAGACCCGAGGTGCAGTTCAGATCAATTGTTTCTTGTTGTGTGATTCAGGTCTAGATCTATGAACAGATCAAGCAAACCCAGGTTCAAATAAAAATCCATGAGTCTAGTGATAACCCCTTCACAGTGTTTTCTGGGAGATAAAATACCGTTACTTGTGGGCTGCAGAGATGGATCGGCTGGTAAAGCACTTGCTTTGTAAGCATAAGAACCTGGATTTGGGTCCCAGAACTCACATGAAAATGGCATATCTGGTGGTATATGCCTGTAATCCCAGCACTGGGGGTACAGGAGGAGATGGAGATAAGACAGGAAGATCCCTGAGACTCCCTGGCCAGCCATGCTAGCCTAATTGGTGAGCTCCAGACTTGAAGGAGGTGTCTTTCCTGAGGATGTCCTCTGGCTTCAACATACATGTACACACACTTGCACATATAACTTCACATATAGGCAAACACGCACACACACACACACACACACACACTTATTAGTACAATGTTGGGACATGGTGCATAGTATGTCAGTGTCCAACAGTCACATGGTTAAATAGATGGGCTTACATTGGTAGCTTCCTATCTAGATGGGAAACCCAGAAAAGCATAACTAAAACCATAAAAAGTATAACCTTGAAGTATGTCCTAGGTACAATATAAAGTGTGTACTTATGACAGGAGAAAAGTGGCATGAAATAACATTACCTACAGAGTGCATCTGGCCAAAATACCCATTGGAGAGGAAGGAACTCTTGAACTGGGTATAAAAATGGGCAAAGGGCCAGCAGTGGTTCAGCATGACATCAAGCCTGATGACCTCAGCTGGATTTTGAGGATCCACAGGATGGAAAGAGAGAACTGCTGGATACCACCACAAATGGAACCATTAAGGTTCTTGATACTTACAGCTGTCGCCCCAAGCTGTGTTCTGTGCCTCTGATCTTGAGATAACACAAACTCATAATTCCAAGCATTAGTCTTTCTATCAGATCTCTCTAGGATATTTTAGAAAGAGCAGCATGTGGGAAGATAGAGTCAGTGAGTATCTATACTGAAAGTGCTCTCTTGAAACATAGACCTATTCTTATACAAAGTCCCTTGAATTTAACAAGAGAAAACATCTTCTTCTCTTCCATATATCAAGTCAGATGATGGAGAGACTATACAAGTGAGAGCCTGGGTTCCAGATTCCTCCAGAAAGTGTCTCTATTAAAGCATTTGATGTAAGGGCTTATCTCTATGTTCAAGCACAAGAAATTCATGGTGGATGTGGTATTTTGAATATGGTTGGCTCATGGGAAGTGACACTATTAAGAGGCGTGGCCTTATTGGAGGAGGTGTAGCCTTGTTAGAGGAAGTGTTTCAGTGTGGAGGTGGGGCTTGGAGGTCTCCTAGGCTCAAGCTCCACCCAGTGTGGAAGAGAGCCTGCTCCTGGCTACCTGCAAAAGAATCCTCCTGGCTGCCTTCAGATCAAATCTTAGAACTCTTGGCTCCTCCAGCACCAAGTCTACCTGCACGATGTCATGCTTCCCACCATGAGGATAATGAATGGAAAATCTGAAACTGTAAGCCAACCCTAATTAAATGTTTACCTTTATAAGAGTTGTCTTGGTCACGGCATCTAAAACACAATAAAACCCAAAGTAAGACAGTGGGTATAAAAAGACCTCTCAGGTTCCTACTTTCTTCGTTAGCAGTGAGGATTGAACTCAGGGACTTGTGCACACTAGGCAAGCTTTCTACTCCCTTTTACAATCTCCAAGAGAGAGAACGTATTTACTCTGGGAAATACTTTCTTTGATGGTTAATCTCCTTTTCTTTCGTTTTGTTTCTTTCTGCTTTCACTATGCAGCCTTGACTAAACTGGAACTCCCCACGTAGACCAGGCTGGTGTCAAACTCACAAAGACCCATTTCTGCCATTGTCTCCTGTGTGCTGGATCAAAGGTATGCCCCCTCACACCCAACATGGTGGTCGATCATGACCGTCATCTTGGTGGGATTTTGAGTCATCACCACAGCAACACACCTCCGGGTGTGTCTAGGAGGCATTACAAGAGAGGGTTCACGAAAGAGGGGAAACCCACCTGACTCTGGGTGGCACCATCCATGATCTGGGATAAAAAGGAGAAAGCTGCTTCCTAACTGTTGGGGGATTGGTCTGGTGCTGTTTATTCAAAAGCTTAATATTGCCCCCCACCAAGATCTGGTTGCTGTGAGATGAGAGAATTCCACATATGCCAGCCTTTGTTTTCTAAGCCTTGCTCCTCAATTTGAAGCTATTGGTTGAATAAAAGTGGCTGTCGCCAATTACTGGGGAGAATAGAGGTAGTAGAGGTAGGCGGGGGTTTCAGGTAGGAACCATGAGAGAGAAAATGGGTAGGGGGGAAGAAGACAGAGAAAAAAGGAATTCTCCATTAGACGTAGTGGACTAGGAGGTGGACCAGGAGCACATATCTGAGTGAAATGGACACTGAGGACAGGCTGATAGAGCAGGAATGATCCAGTTGAAACTCAAACACAAAGTTCTTGGGGGATGCATCTAGGGAAGTAGCCAGTCTAGCCTTAGAAAAATATATTTTGGGTAATTCCCCCAGTAATTATGCTAAGGCTAAATAAATAAATCATATCCCTGGTCTTATTCATTTGGAAGGTAACAGGGATAGAAATAATATAATTATTTTACACCTAACTGTAAATACAATGGGACCATCCCCCTAGTGCTATAAGCATCATGGTATACTGTATGCTCAAACTGTGAGCCAAAAGAAATAGTTTCGTCCTTAAGTTGTTCTGGCCTGATGTTTTGTTGTGACTTTGGATTAAAAAGTGAAGCAGACAAGACCTAACACAATCAAGAGTATATTGCTAGTACTTTGATGGTTGTTAGCTGCCCTGTAGGTGCTGGGATTTGAACTTGAGACCTCTGGAAAGGCAGTCGGTGCTCTAAATTACTGAGCCATCTCTCCAGCCCCTAGTGCTTTGAACCTGGTAGTCTACTAAGTGCTTTCTCTCGTAGTTAGGAGGTGTCTCCTGTCAAAGATACATGTGTTGGAGCTCTGGTTCCGAATGCAGCAGTGTTCAGAGGAAAGACATTGGGCATTGAGGAAGCGATTGAATCATGAAGGCTCTGACGTCATCCGTTAGTCCACCCATTTAATGGATTCCTAAGTTAATGGGTTTATTAGGAAGCAGTGGTGGAATAGTTCAGAACTGATATCTAGTTGATAGGAGTGGATCATTAGGGAGTTAATCTTATTCCAAGACCCCTGCCCCGACTCCCCACCCCCGTGTGTGTGTGTGTGTGTGTGTGTGTGTGTGTATCACTCACATACAATGTCTCTGTGTGTCCTCCAGGCCCATGTGCCAGGATGTTCTATCTTAACACATTCCAGAAGCAACGGAGTCAGGTGAACACTGAGCCAAGCCTTCCTCCTCCCAGTTGTTTGTACGAGTTACTTTTTCATGGCAAGCTGGCTAACATACGTCCTTTAATTACACAATGACTATGAGAGGTTAGTAATAGGCCCGTGATTGTTGTTTGAATGTAAAATATCCCCCATAGAATCATGTTTTTCAGAACATTTGGCTCCCAGTGGGTGGCACTGTTTGGGAAGGTTTTAGAGCCTTCCTCCTTTAGCTGCAGAAGTAGGTCCCTGGGCTTTGAGGCTTTAGACCCTGACCCCGCCTCCTGTCAAATCCATCACTTCCAGCTTCCGCTTCCTGTTACCTTGACTCCCCCCAACCACGATAGGCGTCATCTGCCTGGGAATCTAACATATAAACCTTTCTTCTTTAAACTCCTTCCGCTGGTGTATTTTATCGCAGCAACCGGAAAGTTTCTAAGAGAGTAGCGAGAGATATTTCATTTAAAAAGATGAACTAACTTGCTGGAGGCTCCGTAACAGAGGAAGATTAAGTGTAAATGTGAACTTATCCTCCACTGGCTCAAAACCCTGTTTTGAAAGTGTTCTAAATGTTGAGATGGATTAAGATACCCGGGGGATCATAAGTTACATTGTCAAATCCCTTTCCCACCTAGGTCTATAAAAGTTAGCGATTAGGTAGGTATGAGGAGGGGAAAAAATAATAAATGAACACCGCGCACAAAGGGAAAGGCAGAGAAGTGTGGAAGAAAATAATTTGCTATCCATGAGAGTTTTGATAAAAGGCTGGCGAAATCTCATTATTTAACAGTGTTATCTGTCATTATGGATGCTTCACAGTCCTAAATTTTACATTTATTCGTGGCTTTAAAAAAAAAAACACATGGAGTCTTTTTTGATATGAAAGTCATGCTGACAAAACAAGATTGATTAGTTTGTAATTATCTATCATCACAGCATGATCACAAGCAAAATGGAATGTAGTTTCTGGGGCTAGAGAGATGGCTCAGTGGTTAGAGCATCTGCCTCTCTTTTGGAGGACCTGAGCTCAGTTATCAGGAGTGGCTTACAAACACCTCTAACTCCGGCTAAAGGGCCTTGACACCCTCTTCTGGACTCTGCAGGCTCCTGTACTCATGTGCACATACTAATACATAGACACGTGGAAATACACATAACTGAAAATTAAAAATAATATTTTATATTAAAAAATCATTTTTTGTTTCTTCCAGGAAAAAAATTAGTAGTTGTTAGAAGTAAACATCAAGCCCCAAACAAATCACACCAGGCAGCAGGAGGGAGAAATAGAGGCAGCCTCAGGGAGAGGGAGGAGAGAAGATTGGAGGAGGGGAGGGGAGGGAGGCAAGGCTTTTATCGGGCAATAAGGCATACACAAAGGGACATACGACAGGTGCCATGGTACATGTGCAAAGGGACAGACACAGGAATGAAGCTGTCCCCTCTTGGGCCACTAGAGATGGCACATATCCTGTCTCATCACTGGGTCCCTTGAGAGCTGGTTGTAAAGATACCTGATTGACCTGAAGTCACTTTTAGCTGTCCATGGTTATGCCTGATTGCCAACAGTTGTAATAGTAGTGTAGTGCAATTGCCAACAGTAGCAATAGTAGTGGAGTAATATTAGTAGTACGGAGAGCTCACTACTGAGAGACACAAAGGTTTTCTGGTTTAATACAGACTCCAGTGAAAACTTGTGTAGCAATGTGATGGTGTGGGTGAGTTGAGTCATAGTTACTTTTGCTGTTGTGGTGATAAAATACACTGGCAGAAGCAAGTCAAGGTTTAGTAGCTCACAGTCCCATCATGCTAGGGAAGTCAAGGCAGCTGATCATATTGTATCTCCAATTAGGAGAGCACCGGATATTGTGCTCAGCTCCATTCTTCCTTTAACATGGTCTAGGATCGCAGCCTAAGGAATGGTACCACCCACAGTGGGCGGATCTTCCCATAGCAATTAAGTAAATCTTGATAATTCTCTACAAGCACAAACAAAAGCTAACCTATATGACCTCTCACAGTTGTGCCCACAGACTTTGCTTCTAGGTCATCCTGGATCCTGTCAAGTTGACAGTTAATACTAATCACCACAATGGGTCACATCACATAGCTCTCTGCAAAGCTGACTGCCCAGCACAGACGATTAATTAGGAAGGATGAAAGTAAGTATGGTTCCAAGGTCCACTTCCTTCCCCATGGTGCTGTATCCCGGGTCCAGCAATGAGTACAGGGAGTGGGGGAGGCTTCTCCCAGGATTTTAGCGTTATGGCTCTCTTAAGCAATATTCAATGCGACAACTTGTTAGCATGTACTTTTGGGGGGGGGTGACTCAAGGACTATATATATGAAACTTGGAGAGTGGGAAAGGGTTCTTCTTAAGGTGAAGTTTCATTGGCTGAGACTTAGGGTTCTGGGGATACCTCATTTGCATAGAGAGACATTCCAGGAATCCCAGGTGCTTATCTGAAGAGTGGAATTTGAACCTGTAATTTTGCCAAGAAGCATTCCTTAGGTAGAAGATTGGAGGTCGGGCTTCCGGAATCAGGCTGACAAGAGGAAGCCCTGTTAAGAGAGCGTCCTCCATTTTGCGCAGAGCTAAGGAAAGCTGTCTAGACATGATAAGCTACAACTTCAGTAACGAGTGCAACAGCAAGGATTCCGGAATGAGTTTCCTATTGCATTAGTTTCTGTACGTGTTGCTATGATCTGGATTTACCTGCCAAAAGCAACTTAAGGGAAGGTTTACTTTGGAACACAGTTAAAGGTTACCAGTCCATCACAGTGGGAAGGCAGGGCGGCAAGGGCGTGAGGCAGCCAGTCACGTGTCAGTCAGGACGCAGAAAGAAATGGAAGCCTGTGCTCAGCTCACTTTCCCCTTTTATTCAATCCAGGACCCCAGTTCAAGGGATGGTACCACCCACGGCTAAGGTGGGTCTTTCCCACCTCAACCTCATCTAAAGAATCCTGTCTGCCCTACAGCACCTCTGCCTTTTGCTGTGCAGCCCAATGATACCAAATGCTTCCCTATCCCACCGCCCATGGAGTGCCTCAGGCTCCTGACACCACACTTTCTGCAGCTCGATGCACTGTTCTTTGGAAGTGAGAGCCTAAATAAACTCTCCCTTGGGTCACTTTTGTCACGTGTTTCTGAGCTAATACAATATTGAGTGGCCACATCAGAAGACCAGAGAGTACCTGGAACCCAAATTTCAACAGGAGAGATCCCTTCTCTGACTAATCACACATCCCTCGGAGCCAAGAGCAAGGATAAATGTGAATGCTAAGTTGGAATAATCAGGATAGGGGTTGGGGATTTAGCTCAGCGGTAGAGCGCTTGCCTAGCGAGCGCAAGGCCCTGGGTTCTGTCCCCAGCTCCGGGGGAAAAAAAAAAAAAAAAGGAATAATCAGGATAAACTCGGGCACCCAACACCCATGTCCTCAAGGTGAGAGCTGAGTTCACACAATGGAGCTAGACCAGACAGACAATATCTCCCGGAGTTCCAAGCAATAAAAAAAAAAAGAAGAAGAAAGAAAGAAAGAAAAAACCCAGGGCTCAGGGCTCAGTGAAAGGAGGAGAATAAAGAGTCCTTATAAGTCCCTCTGCCCTCCAGGCAGACTTGGGCTCTCAAATAATGTGGGCAGATATTGGGCTTAGAAAATTAGATACTGCAGAGAAGTTCGACAGGACTGGAAATGCCAGGGTTTCTTTCATTGAGTCCTAAATAAACAAAGGCTCTCGCTCAGAAAGCGGCCTCCCTTTCATTTGCAAATCTAATGTATGCAAAAACCACCAGTGGCCAGAGGTAGATTCTATTACCTGACCCTCCACCACTTTCAACCCGGATGACAACAGTCTTTGAGCTGCTCGCTGCCTTGAACTGAGTTGAACCCGCACTGGGAGTCAAATGGATGCTGAGAAGTCTCTTAGTGCCAAGTCCCGAGTTAAACTCCCAAGTCAAATAAAAGGCAGCTAGACCTAGTTTAGCTCTCTTTCAGAGCACTGAGGAGGAGAGATCTGAACCAGCAGGCTCTAAATTTGTATGGATAACCTCGTAAACATTACAAAATGCCAAGGTCTCCTCCTCAGTCCCATTTTAAGAGGATACACGGGGCTGGAGAGCTAGTCCAGCAGTTACGGGCACTCGCTGCTTATCCACAGGACCCAAGTTGGGTTTCCAGCTTACAGTTAACCTATCAATCCAGTTCCAGGGGATCTGACACCTTCTGGCTCCTTGGAAACACATTCATGTGTGAATGGCCCTATCGCAGACACATACACATAAAGGGATTTTTTTTTAAAGGAGTAGATGGAGGGGTCAAGAACACGTGTTGCTCTTACAGAGAAGGCAAGCTCAGTTCCTAGTACCCACATGACAGCTAATAACGGTCTGGAACGTCCACTGCACAGGGTCTAATGCCTTGCTCTGGCTTCCAAGGGCCCCGCACACCCATGGTGCATAGACACATAGACATACACGAAGACGAAACATCCACACACATAGAGTTAGAGTATTAAAATATCTTTTTCAATTAAAAATACATAACAGGGTATGCAACACGTTTTCCACAACGTTACACAGACACCTGCCAATGAGGACATTGACAAAGAGATATTTATCCCATCAGAGGTCAATTCTACAATGGCACTAAGAATTCTACAGTTCTTAGTACAAATCTTAGTACAATCCTTGAGTTGAATACATTGTAGACTTGGCATATTTGATAGGATACTAAACAAGCATTTATACCATTTCATTTTATGCTGATCCCTGAGCCAGGAACTTTATTTTCCTCTAAATTTCTCCATTACTCAAGGTTCAGCTAGACTATGTCTGTGGGCCCAGAAATGGGACCACACCTTGTTTCCTAATTGAAGAAAGAAAAGAGATTGGTTTTGTCAACTCACAGCCTTCCCTTCTGTAGTTCTATGAAAACGCCCTTCAATAAAACAACCATTTTGTATTGGCCCCCACTTTCCTTGCATAGTAGTGGAATCATACAGAGCTAAGACGGGAAACTGCTAAGAGCCAGGCCCACTATGTGCTGTGATGTTTCATGTTGCCAACGTAACAGGATCTAGAATCACCTTTGAGCCAAATCCCCAGGCCTGTCTACAAGGAACGTTCTATGTTAGGTTAATTGAGGCGGCAGCACGGACCATGATTGTGTCACCGATCACTGAGCTAGGGCCACCAGCTGAGTACAAAGGAGACAGTGAGCTAAGCACCAGCATCCCTCTCTCTCTTCTTCCTGTCTGTGGATACAATGTAACCAGATGCCTCGTACTCCTGCTGCTATGCCTGCTCCACCATGATGGTCTATATCCTGTTCAAAGAAGATAATGTCAAATTGGACTCATAATAGAAGAGGAGACAGTCTTTTCTTCACCTCATTGTTGGAACTTTCCCCACGTCAACTTTGTTAGGATTATGGTCTCCAGCCTACAAATAATAAGCTTTGAATGGCAAAGCAGGTGACTCTCAGTTATATGGATAGATAGATGGACAGAAAAGTGGAGGGGTGATATGTCTGGGTGGGTAAGTGGATGGATAAGGGGGAGAAAGGGAATCTGGTTTTCCTTTTATAGCTGTAATGAAGTGCACTAAACGAAAACAACTTAGGTGGGAAAGGGATTTACTTTCACTTAAGGTTCCCGGTTACGTTCTGTCATTGTTCAGGAACCTATAATAGCTAATTACATTGTATCCACTGTTCAGAGCAGAGAGAAATGAATATATGCATGCTTGCCTGACTGCTTGTTTTGTACTCACCTCGATTTCTCTACTCTTACAGAGTTCAGGATCCCCTGCCTAGGAGATTACACTGCCCACAGTGGCCTGGTTGTCCCACATCAACAAACTTAATTAAGACACTCCCTGGGCTGGAGAGATGGCTCAGTGGTTAAGAGCACTGACTGCTGTTCCAGAGGTCCTGAGTTCAATTCCCAGCAACCACATGGTGGCTCACAACTATCTGTAATGGGATCTGATGCTCTCTTCTGGTGTGTCTGAGTACAGTGTAATCATATATATGAAATAAATAAATTAATTTAAAAAACTCAGTTAAAAAAAAAGACACTCCCCTACAGATTAGCCCACAGGCTACCACAATATAGGTAATCCCTCATTAGGACTGGCTTCCCAGATGTCTCTAGTTGTGTCAACTTATCAGTTAAAGCTAATTATAACAGATGGATGGATGGGTAGGTGGTTGGATGGAGGATGGATGGATGGATGGATGGATGGATGGATGGATGGATGAGAGGATGGATGGATGGATGGATGGATGGATGGATGATGGAGGATAGAGGATGGATGGATGGATGGATGGATGGATGGATGGATGGATGGATGGATGGTCAGACAGACAGATGAAGCAAAATCAAGAAGTTGTCAGAGATAAATGTAGAGCCAAACAAGGTTGTACCTTAGCTCTTCCCTTATCTATGAGCCTGGCTTCGAGACTCATGAAATTCCACAAAAGTGTAGAATGCCTTCCAGGTACAGCACACATTGAGAACATTCTCCCTGGCATTCTCCTCATGCCTAATTCCGGTCACTCACGATTCTGAGTGACCCTTGCCAACTGTCACCCAGGTTCTAGTTTCCTTGTGACATTTGGCTCCATTGTCGGCTACTCTTAGTCAACATTCTAGTTCATTGACCTCAATCTGCTATGACTCGGCACGGGCAGGCTCCTCTCCAGGTCCCTAAGTGTGGGAATCAATCTTCTGGGGTCTGACTAGCCCCAGCTGTTGCCTGATTGCCACTCAGTGTTTTCCCCCAGGCCCCTGCCGCCAACCGTTGTCATCACAGCTCACGAGTTCAGTGTTCATTATTTGCAGTTTTTAATAGAGATGCAAATACAGATTATAAAAAGCACTCATAAAAATAGAATATATTTGCTTATAGAGTAAAGCAGCATCCGGGGGGGAGCACGCAGCAGCCTGCAAAATGCCTGCTTGTAAAACTACAGGTTGGGGAAGATGGCTCAGTGGATACTGTGTTTGTTGTACAAGTGTGAGGACCAGAGTTCAGATCCCTAGGACCCCTCAAACTGGAGAAGAGTAATAGTTTCCTATGGTGAGATAGGAGAATCCCCAGATCCTCCCGGGCTAGCTAGCCTGAAGATATACCTGAAGACAAGAGATCCTATATCAAACAAGGTGAAAGGCAGAGACCGTCGCCTAAGGTTGTCCTCCTACCTCCATGCTGTTGCATTCACACTGCATGTGTGTGTTCGCGCACATGCCTTCTAATCTGTGAATCACATTTTCCAATGAGAGCAGGGCAGGCTCAGCCAATCAGACTGCTAGGAAGCTGAACAACTGCAGCCTTGCTGCGGTGTGAATTAAATGGCCATTTCCACCTGTCACCGATTTCCTTTCTTGGTGAGCAACAGCTCTATTCGTCGGGGGAGACCTTGATGGACACCGTGTTTCTCCATCTACAATGAGGTATGCTCAGGAAAGCTTGCAGTGTGTGACAGGAGCACCGTGCCCACTGGCCACTGCCTGAGTGGGTCACTGAATCTGACTATCCAGTTACTCCAGCCAGAATGTCTAGCCCTGCTATATTTTTTTTTCTTCCCTTTTGCCCTCTCCCTAAAGAATGCTGTGATTACTTTACGCCAAACCGCTCAAGGATAATTCGTACTGTCAGGCAACCCTTGTGTTTGCCCATTATCCGACAGTTTGGGGCTCACTTCATATTCCGGAGTGGCATGATATAATGTAACACGATTTGAAATACTGTAAAGCAGTAGCCAGAGTAACACAGTTTGACATCTCGAATCTCAGAGGAGCCTTGCCTACACTGGCTACGCCGAATTTCCACTTCCCTAGTACCTGAGCCTTTGATATTATATTTGACTTTGGGAAGCATTGTCTATTTTTAAATGCAATTACAAGAGCGAGGTATTGGGCAGAAATTTTCTCACGATTGAGAAGAGCAGGGGGTGACGTGGCAGTCTTCAAACTGCGGGTCTCCAGAAGAATCCTGAGGGCCTCGACATGGGACGCAGTAGAGACTTTGAGAAGTCAGGGCACTGGGTTGGGGATTTAGCTCAGTGGTAGAGCGCTTGCCTAGCAAGCGCAAGGCCCTGGGTTCGGTCCCCAGCTCCGAAAAAAAGAAAAAAAAAAGAAAAAAAAAAAAAAGAAGTCGGCACATTCTCAGTCCCATGGTTAAACACTACTGCCTCAGCCTTTGCACACCCAGTGAGTGATCAAGTTATAACTACTCTAACGCTCTAAGGAGAGACAGGAGATATGCTCAACGGTCCCCTCCTGCCGGCTTAAGGAGCATCACGGAAGAGGAGGCAGAAAGTGGCAGACGTTGTGGAGGGGTGCTGCGAAACGCCATCTTCCGGCGGATATGACATGGCTACTGTACTCATGAACCCACAGCAGCTGTGGCGCTGTGACTCTTCACGTAAGGTCAGAACCACGTGACCAGTCAACAGCCCAGCAGATGCACCAATTGGATTCCGTCGGTGGCCTCAAAAAGAAGAAGGATAAAGGAGAGATCATGAATGGGAACGGGTGCAGGTGCCTGAGAGAGTGGGTGGGTGCAAGTGATCAAGAAACACAGTTCGCATGTATGACACTGACAAAGAATACACGGAAGATACTCTATTTAACAACAACGACAAAAAAATAGGGGATGCCTTGTTAGAGGAGAAGGGGAGGAGGCATGGGAAGAGGAGCTGTGAGGGGGCATTGAGAGGAGGGGATGATAAATTTTAAAAAAAATAAAAGAAAGAGAGGATGGACAGATGACTCTGGGATTAGGAGCACTTTCTGGTCTTGTAGAGAACTCATGTTCGGCAGCTCATGACTACTGTAAATCCAGTTCCAGGGAGACCACACCCACTTCTGCTCCCCTACCCACAAGTGGGGGTGGGGGGCTGGAAAGACAGAATTTAAGACGTAAAATTAAATAAATCTAAAAAATAAAGAAAAACAACTGAGACGTGGATTAGAATCAGGAAGGCCTCCATGGAACCCACTGGTCGAATATAAATATTATTCAAACCTTGAAGACTATTCTAGATCAAGTACCAAGTTTGATATCCCCACCTGATTTTCTTTTTCTTTATGGGAGCCATAAGAATAGGGGTGGGGACAAATAGAGAGTAGCTGGCTTAGGAGAGTAGCTGGTTTAGGAGAGTAGCTGGTTTAGGAGAGTAGCTGGTTTAGGAGAGTAGCTGGCTTAGGAGAGTAGCTGGTTTAGGAGAGTAGCTGGCTTAGGAGAGTAACTGGTTTAGGAGAGTAGCTGGCTTAGGAGAGTAGCTGGTTTCGGAGAGTAGCTGGCTTAGGAGAGTAGCTGGTTTTGGAGAGTAGCTGGCTTAGGAGAGTAGCTGGCTTAGCATCTCAAAGTTTGGAAAAACCAAGAAAATCTGCAGCCTCAGTCCCAAGGTCTAAATTTAACGCAGAGCCTCTTCCAATGGAACGATAAACCACCCCAGACAAAATGATCCATGCCCTCCTTCCTCCGGCTCCACCCATCTTTTCTTTTGTAGCAAACATTTGACAGTAATGGTGCTGGTTCCCAAGATAGGTCCCTTATTTCCTGTGTTATCTCCAAGCAATGCCAAAGATGCTGAAGACCGTCTTCCCCTCTTCATGTCACAGGGGTCATATCACTCCCATTGCACATGCATGCTGACACCAATCTCTGTCTTACGGGCTCTGTAGGCTACAAGCCACTTCACTTTTAATTTCTGGAGCCTCTTAATTTATTTCCATGCCTGTTCTAAATGTCACCTCGTGGGTTCGTAAAGTTGAATATTTAATATCTCTGTCTCTCCCTGTCTCTCTCTGTCTCTCTGTCTTTCTCTGTCTCTCTGTCTTTCTCTGTCTTTCTCTCTCTCTGTCTCTCTCTCTCTGTCTCTCCCTGTCTCTCCCTGTCTCTCCCTGTCTCTCTCTCTCTCTCTGTCTCTCTCTCTGTCTTTCTCTCTCTCTGTCTCTCTCTGTCTCTCCCTGTCTCTCCCCCTCTCTCTCTCTCTCTCTCTCTCTCTCTCTCTGTGTTTCTGTGTGTGTGTGTGTGTGTGTGTGTGTGTGTGTGTGTTTGTGTACATGCCATACATATGTGTGTACAGGTCATAGGACAACCTCAGTGTTGGTCCTTGACTTCCACATTGCTCGACACGTGATCTCTTATTGCTCTGGCCCATGAGCAGCTAAGGACTCTTCGGTCTCCAACTTCCATCTTGCCATAGGGATTACGGATGACGGGACACAGCATCCAAGTTTATATGGGTTCTGGGAATCCAAACTCTACATCCCCTGAGCCACCACCGCAGCCCACGCTAAGTACTCTCTATAAATCTTAAAACGGTGATGGGACCTTTTAAGTCTCTAACATATCAGCAGCCTCACCGTCCACACCAAACACTAAATACAGTCCTTTGTGGGTTGGGTTATCTGTGTAGACCATACAGAACAGGTGAGGTCATCCCTCTGCATCTATAGGGTACTGATTCCGGTCCCCCTGAGGATGTCAGAATCAAAAAAAGTTTATGATTTGAGTTTCAGATGTCCAAAAAAAAAGAAACCAAAAAAAAAAAAACAATGGTTTAGTTTCAGGTATTTGCATATGACCTATACCCATGCCTTGTACACATTTGGCAACCTCTACACTGCCTGCAGCATTGCAATGCAACGCAAACATCTGTTGTTCTCATAATAACAAGAATAACTATCCACGCACTTAATAAAGGTGCAACTGCAATCTTTCTGAATAGTTTCATCATTTCCATGTGTTGAATCTGAGGTGCAGAGCTCACAGACATAAGTGATAAATCGTTCCTGTTGTCTCTGGGAAAGAAACAGAACTTAATTACGGAGACTTCTACTTTATCCAGTGTCACAGAGTTGGCAAATAGAAGAATTGCTGATATAATCCAAGTTAAGACTGACAACAAAGTCTGCTTTTATTTAAACACTATCTGCTCTGGACCTGGTGACACAGTACTGTCATCCCAGCTATTTAGGAGGCTGAGGCCAGAGGATCAAATGTTCAAAGCCAGCCCAGGCAGTTTAGTGAAACTCGGTCTCAAAATAAAAGGTTGGTATATAGAGCTCAGTGAAAGAGCACTTGCCTAGAGAATGCACACATACACACACACACACACACACACACACACACACACACACGCATACACAGTGAAAGAGGAATGGGAGTGCAACCCGATAGGAAAGCATTTGCCTAGAACTAGTGAAGAACTACGGCATGGCTCAGTGGTAGAGCCCCTGCCTAGAATCCCCCCAGTGAGGGACTGGGGGCGTGGTTCAGTGGTAGAGCCCCTGCCTAGAATCCCCCAGTGAGGGGCTGGGGGCGTGGCTCAGTGGTAGAGCCCCTGCCTAGACACTTCACCTCCCCACCCCCTCGAGGGGCTGGGAATGTGGCTCAGTGGTAGAGCCCCTGCCTAGAATCCCCCAGTGAGGGGCTGTGGGTGTGGCTCAGTGGTAGAGCATCTGCCTAGAATCCCCCAGTGAGGGGCTGTGGGTGTGGCTCAGTGGTAGAGCCCCTGCCTAGAATCCCCCAGTGAGAGGCTGGGGGCATGGATTAGTGACTGAACACCTGCCTGTCGAACACAAGGACTTAGATTCAATCTCCAGTACAAGTGGAGAAAACGAAAAAGAAAAACCTACTCTCTGGCATAGCCTCAAAAGACAGAATCCCCATCTGATTTATCTTTAATGCCTAATACCTAGGCTACAGTAGACAGTCAATACACGCTTTGTGATTGAAGGTGAGAGAATAGAAAATCATCAGACTTCCTAGGGCTCAAGGGGGAAACCAGGAGGCTCCCTGGTAATTTGGCTGAAGTAACTATTCAGTCAACATTGAATCAAATGTGAATTGAATTGAGTTACCTCAAGTAATAGAGCAAGATTCGTCTCCCGAACTGAAGACAGAAAACTCCCTTCTATATGACTTTGCAACTTATCACTGTCAGAAAGGCTGAGCGAGGAGAGCTGGGGCTGAGCCGACTTGCGCAGAAGAGTCTGGAAAATAATCAATTGAATTCAAAGTGCCATACATCATGGGTGTTTAGAGACAGAAGAGACCTAGGAGAGATCATCTGCTTCTCCTTCTTCATTTCACAGAAGAAGAAGAAAATACGCCAAGCAACAGATATAGCTTCCTCCAGCATCCCTCTGGTTAGTAGAATATTAGGACTAGAGCAACATGGGGCTCTGTATCCTCTCTGCTATGACATACACATTCAAAAAGCTTAAGAGAAGCCAGACACAATGGCATGCACTCCTGCACCCAAGAGGTAGAGGCAGGAGGATTTTGAACTTCAAAGCCATTCTCAGATTTATAATAAATTGAAGGCCAGTCTGGGCTACATGAGCCCTAGCAAAGAGAAAATTAAGTAAGGAAACAAGGAAATTCCTTAGGAACTCATGTTAGTTGAAGAAGCAGTGGGATTCTCACACCGGATTTCGTAGAAATTAATAGCCACACGACTGAATCATGAGTTGTACGCACCAAACTGAATTCCCTTCCCTTCTAGGAAAGGAACTAGCAGTTGACTCTTGGAAGAATTGGAAAAAATAGGCTATAAGGTCAGTTTCTATGTTCTGATTCACATGAGAACTCTAACTGAAAATATCCTTATGCATGTTTATGACTTATTTCCTTGGATTCTAAGTGTGTGTGTGGTGGGGGGTCAGGCAGTACCACTGACTAAAATAAGAGCCTTGTACTTCTTAGACAAATGCCCTGCACTGAGCCACGCCCCAGCCCCTCACTGGGGGATTCTAGGCAGGGGCTCTACCACTGAGCCACGCCCCCAGCCCCTCACTGGGGATTCTAAGCAAGGGCTCTACCACTGAGCCACGCCCCCAGCCTCTCACTGAGAGAATCTAATCAAGTTCTCTGCCACTATGCTTCATTCAAACCCTGTTTTCAATTTTTATTTTTAGGCAGTGTCTCACTGAGTTGTACCTGCTCGCATTAAACCATTGAGCCTCCTGCCTCACCTTCCCAAGCACCTGAAATTACAGGCATGAGTCACCACGTAGGACATGGCTTTCTCTTCTCATTTCTTTTCTTTGAAACAACTGAAAATATTCTATTTGTCTATTTTACCTAAAAGAAACCACCAATACAAACATACAGCAATTGAAAATAATGACATCCCGTAGTCCTGCCTACAGTTATATTTCTTCAGTTACATTTAGGATTGGAACTCAGAGGCATGAGTCATTTTTCCAAACTACTTTCATTTTCACGGGGAAAAAAAAAGTTGTAATCTGGAAAAAATGAGCGATAGTTAAAATGTCAACCTTTCCAAGTATGGTGGTGTAGTCTTATCATCTTGGATACTCAGGAGGATGAGGCAGGGGGATCACAAATTCAAGGCCAGCTGGGCAAGTTTGAGACAATAACATAAATAAATAAATAAATAAATAAATAAATAAATAAATAAATAAATAAGTGCACAAAATAAAAACGAAAATCCTTACAGTTTACCAATCAAGTCCGGACTGCTAGAGCCTGACCCAGGGTCTTAGGTAGACATTTAGAGCCTAAGGTCTAATGACCCATGAAGCCGGATCACAAATGGCTTATATCGAGAGGATAAACAGGTGCTTAAAGATTTACTACTGGACAAACTAGTGAGAAGTCGGCCTGTTGACTCAGATACAGACACCTCCACAAATGGCCTGTGTGATAAGACTAAATAACCTTCCCCTCAACTGCTATTAAAAAAGCTCTCCCTCCTTCTCCAGGCCCTCTGTTCTCTGAGAGCTTTGCTGCGGCAGTTACACCAAGTATATTTAATTAACTCTCTATCCCTTCCTTTAAATTAATTTTCAGTCTATGCATCAGTGGTCTGTTGCTGTTGTCCATGCACAGCCACCTTACCTAAGAATAAAAAAACTAACGGACTGGGATATGGCTCATTGGTAACACACTGCTTAGAATTGTCATGTGGGGAGCTGAGGGGCATAGCTCAGTGGTCAAACACTTACCCAGAACTCCTCAGTGAAGGTTTAGGAACATTACTTAGTGGTAGAATCCTCCAGTGAGGGGCTGGGGGCGTGGTTCAGTGGTAGAGCACCTGCCTAGAATCCACCAATGAGGGGCTGGGGGAGTGACTCAGTGGTAGAGCACCTGCCTAGAATCCCCCAATGAGGGCCTGGGGGAGTGACTCAGTGGTAGAGCACCTGCCTAGAATCCCCCAGGGAGGGGCTGGGGGCGTGGCTCAGTGGTAGAGCACCTGCCTAGAATCCCCCAATGAGGGGCTGGGGGCGTGGCTCAGTGGTAGAGCCCCTGCCTAGGATCCCCCAGTGAGGGGCTGGGGGCGTGGCTCAGTGGTAGAGCCCCTGCCTAGAATCCCCCAGTGAGGGGCTGGGGGCGTGGCTCAGTGGTAGAGCCCCTGCCTAGAATCCCCAGTGAGGGGCTGGGGGCGTGGCTCAGTGGTAGAGCCCCTGCCTAGAATTTCCCAGTGAGGGGCTGGGGGCGTGGCTCAGTGGTAGAGCACCTGCCTAGAATTTCCCAGTGAGGGGCTGGGGGCGTGGCTCAGAGGTAGAGGCCCTGCCTAGAATCCCCCAGTAAGGATTAGTTGTATATCACTTGTCAAGTATGCTAGAGGGTCCTCGGTTCAATTCCCAGTACAGGGGAAAGAGAGAAAAAGAGAAAGATAGACATGGAAAGGGTCACAAAGAAACCATTGCTCACACTATCATACTAGAGATTAGCTGAAGTAATGTAATGTCAGCGTTTCTTGACCCAATGGAACAAGCTTTCCTTCTTTTTCATTCAACAACATGTTTTCCACAAAGGGCTTCACTCCCGCTTACCCTCTGGAGAATACATCAGAAGCATCCTCATCCTGGTAATCTATCCCTTAGCCCAGTGGTTCTTCGAACGGGTGTGCTTTGGGAAGGCTTCGTGGTGCTCCTAATTGTTCTTGCATCCCTAGGGTGTGTGCACCTGATCATCAAGAGCTATTCACTGGCCATCTCCACCACGTTGGGTGTGGATAACACAAATTTCATTCCTAAAATGCTGCTCTGGTCTCTCTCTTGAATGGAGACATTGATTTACATACATTTCAGAGGGCCTACACACTTGGAAGAGAATTAAAATAACGGACAAAAACTAATAGAAAACAGGTGTGACTCTGACACGTAACGTGTGTGTTCCCCAGGCTTGGAGCTCTCTGGGAGAAAGAATATTTACCATACAATAACAGTGACAGTGGAGAAGAAAACAAATAGCAGGTAATAAACAATAAAGTCTCATTGAGGGAAGGCTGCTCCCCAGCTGGAGACTGGCTCAACATCTAGCTGTGTAACCAGAACGGGAAAAAACACTGAACACAACAAAGACAGCTATGTTACATTGTTTTTTAAAAAATTTCCCCCGGCAGGAACCAGGAAGCGAAGATGCCAAGACTATAATTTAATCTTTGCAAAATGTTTTCTAAACCACTTCATGGACTGTATCGTCAGGGTTGACGAATTGAATACCAGGTCTGATGTTCTTGTGAGCTCCTAAGAGAGAGTCATCACTCGATTGCACTGCTGAGTACGTAAGAAGATTTAAGAGAGGTAGACAAACCTCAAAGGCCAGCTCCTGGACCATGACGAGGAAAAAGCTAATCTACTGACCTTCAGTGTCCAGAAAACACTGGATGTGGGAAGGGCTTAATGAGTGATTATTTCCATCATCCCAGTGTCCGCAAGTTTCCTGAAGCCGAATTAGTTCAGCCAGATACCTCGAGTTAAGTGGCCACCCTGTTTCAAGGACCTCTTGCGTTCGTGAGCTGAGCTGTGGATCACACTGCTAAGTTAGGCTAATTCCGCCCCTGGTGCCTTTCTACAGATGACATTGGACAGACGGATGGGAATTGCTTATGGGAACTGGAGTGGTAGGAAATAAACGCAGCAACTTTGTCCTTGAGGGTTGCTGCAGTTTGAATCTGGTGTGCCTTTCAACAGCCTGTGTGGTGAGGACTTTATGTCCGGCTTGGTGCTAGAAAGAGGTAGTGATACCTTTAAGGGGAGGAGCCTAGTGGGAGGGCTCACAGTCACTGGGAGGCGTGTCCTTTCAGGGAATTATAGGAACATCTTCCTCCCTTCCCCTTCCTCAGCTTTCCCTTCCTTTCCCCTTCTTTTCATTTCCCTTCCTCTCTTTATCCTTGTCTCTACCCTCCCCCTCCCTGTCCCATCCTCTCTTTTCTCCCCGCCCCTCTGGTCTTATCTCCCCTCCACTTCCTTTCTTTCCTTCTGCCTCTCCTTTCCTCCTCATCCTCTCTCCTCCCGCCCCTCCTTCTGTGCTCCATCTTCCTTCTCCCCGCCCCCCTCCTGTCTCTTTATTCTGAACACTGACTGAGTAAGTGGCCTTGCCAGGTGTTCCCTTTGTCATGTGACTCCATGGTCCCAAAGCAAAGAGGCATGGGATACACGCCCCGGATGTAACTAGATGGTGAGGTACTACCTGCTGTGCATAAGGTCATGGGTTCCATCCCTAACACAAGAAAATAGTAAGGAACCAAGTAGTGAGGCCATCCTAGCACTGAGTAAAACTCTAGTCACAAAACAAAATAATCCTCGTCTCCTTGATGGTCTCACACGTCTTATCTCTTGACATACGATGACAAGACACCCTCAGTCCCTTGTCGTGAGATTTCTCTCCTCCTTAGGGTGCTTTCCAATGCTTCCCTCTCTTATTCATAATAAAGCTTAAATTCACAAATGTGTGAAACCCACCCTGACCAGCCTTACCCATGCCTGTCATCAGGTTTTATTTGGGGAGACGTTGTCAGTCATGGAAGTCAAGAGCTTATACATACTGAGAAAGTGGCCTAACTGTAAAGCACACTCCTAACCCCTCATCTAGGCAGATGCTCTACCACTGAGCCACGCCCCCAGCCCCTCACTGGGGGATTCTAGGCAGGGGCTCTACCCCTGAGCCACGCCCCAGCCCCTCCCTGGGGGATTCTAGGCAGGGGCTCTACCACTGAGCCACGCCCCCAGCCCCTCATTGGGGGATTCTAGGCAGGGACTCTACCCCTGAGCCACGCCCCAGCCCCTCCCTGGTGGATTCTAGGCCTCTACCACTGAGACACGCCCCCAGCTCCACACTGGGGGATTCTAGGCAGGGGCTCTCCCACTGAGACACGCCCCCAGCCCCTCCCTGGGGGATTCTAGGCAGGGGCTCTACCACTGAGCCACGCCCCCAGCCCCTCACTGGGGGATTCTAGGCAGGTGCTCTACCACTGAGCCACGCCCCCAGCCTCTCACTGGGGGATTCTAGGCAGGGGCTCTACCACTGAGCCACACCCCCAGCCCCTCACTGGGGGATTCTAGGCAGGTGCTCTACCACTGAGCCACGCCCCCAGCCCCTCACTGGGGGATTCTAGGCAGGTGCTCTACAGCTAAACTCTGTCTCTACTGTTGAACCATGCCCCAGATTCCTCACTACCTCCCCAAACTAGAGAAAAAGGAGCTCAATTCACCAAACAGCAGAAGAGACAGTGCAATCAGTGGAGCTCAAGACCAAGCTGTAGCAGAGTGGTAAACATAGTTATGTTTCTTAGACCCCACAAAGGGAGGACCTAAGGCCAAATAACTTTTGCCTCTGTAGTACCATCTGGCTTGGTTTCAGCTACACAGAACCTGCTAATCACCCATTAATATAGGAAATGTGGGGGCGACTTTGAAGGCAGAAGATGCTTTCTCAGATTATAGTAAGCCTATTTCAGGAGTTCGGGTACCAGACTTAGTTATTGGAAACTGTCAGTGAGCCACTGAGTGGCTTCCAGGGTCCTTTTTCCCCTGACAAGTTCAGAGATTGAAATTTGCTGGCCACAGAGACTTAATTTTAGAGCGTATGTTATTACAGGGCTCTTAGGGAAAGAAAGCAACTCTGAGTTCCTTCTGTACGGAATGAGAGGTTTCAAGTAAACAAGGTACCACCGAGGGGTCCCTAAAGCTTTACCACAGGCAAGGACAGGGGGCTGAACTGGTTAATCCACTTCCTATTTACAAGGTGTCCAGATGCCTCTCGGTTTCAGGAACGTCCCCATATATGATTTCTAGAAAAGAGGGTCTCATTGAGGAGAAAGAACAAAAAAAAAAAAAAAAGAAAGAACAAAACAGACCCCTCCCCTACCCCTACCTGTGCTGGCTAATTTTCTGTCACTTTGACACAACATAAGTCATTGGAGAGGAGGAACTCACAACTGAGGAAGTATCTTCATGAGATTGACCTGTAGGCAAGACTGACGGGGGGGGGGTGGTCTTGATTAATGGTGGACATGTGGGGGGGGCCCAGACCGTGTGTGGGCAGTGCCACCAATGGGCAGGTGGTCTTGAGTTGTATAGGAAAGCAGGCTGAGCAAGTCGTGAAGAGGAAGCCAGTAAACGTGGTCTCTGTTTCAGCTCTGGATTCCAGAGCTCCTGCCCTGACTTTCCTAAGTTGCTTTTGGTCACAGTGTTTATCAGAGCAATGAAGACACCAACCCCAGCCAGAGCAGAACTAAGGTCATTTTCTGCTTCTGGCCAAGGACAAGAATTAGAACTGCTCATTCTGGGCACCTCTGCCCCTAAATCTGCCTCATCCGCTCTCACCATTGGCAGGAAGCATGCTTGGTGCATAGACTCCAACCGTTCCTCGTTCAGGTCAACCACACAAAGGTCCCAGACTCATAGTCATTCTACAGCCGACAGCCATCATGACTCAGAGCCTGGACATTTCTACACATTTCTACACATCACTATGTAGATGACTTATGGATCATGCTGACCTTGAACTCCTGCCTCCTGCCTGTCAAAAGTCACTCTGAGTTTGGCCCTCTTCCTTAGTCCAGTTCAGCTTCCTTCCTCATCTTCCCAGAAGGGATCCCTAACAAACCCGTTGCAACCCAACGTCGTCTCAGCGCATGCGTCTCCAGATCTAAGCCAGCCGTACCATAGGCTCGACTGTAAATCCGTTTTTCACTCTCTAAGAATCATAGGCAAGCTTTTTGAAAGCCCGGAAGAACAGGCCCTCGACATATCTTTGCCTGAGGCGAAGCAGGGCAGCAGATCACAAGGTTTCTATTAGACCGAAATCTCTCCAAGGTAAGCGCTGCGTGCAAGCGCCTAAGCCCCTGAGTTGCTGCAATTTCTATTTAATGTGCAAACACCCTGAGCAGGCCTGCCTGTAGAAGCCGGATCAAAACATTTATCTTGGAAAGAAAAGAGAAAATATTAGCTCACGATATACTGATGTTCAAGAGGAGAAGAAGAAAGGAGGGATGGTAAAATACCCATGTGCTCACTCACACACAGAGAGGGGGGGAGGGGGAGGGGGGGGAGGGAGGGAGGGGGAGGGGAGGGGAGGGGAGAGGGAGAGGGAGAGGGAGAGGAGAGGGAGGAGAGGGCGCACTTGGAAGACATGGACAGCTGGGTTAATAAAGTCCCTACTATGCACCCAAAAGGATATGAGATTCAAAAGAATCCACATTAGAAAGACTTGGACGGTGCGTGATCATAACCCCACAGCACGCACACACACATGCACACATCTATGTGCACCCGAGTACACATATAGGTATACACACACCGAAAGAGAGTAAATAAATAAAATCTGTTGCTCCCAACTGTATACAGAGACTCTCTTTGAGACCCAGGAAGGCTGTTGGCCCCTGTAATATATTGTTATGCGTGGCTGCCGGAGCACTTGTAGAGCAGCCACAGATCATGTCTGACATTGCCTTCCCTGACCTTTTCAATACTGCCCAAGCACTGTGGAACTGGTGTTTCTAGAGGAATTCAAATCAAATGTAGTCAGGCAGAAAGGATTTGGCTGTGGGCAAAGCCCAGCCAGTCGCTCCGTGGGGGTACCCTGTCATTCTCATGTAAATTGTAATTCTCCATAAGCAGGGCCAGTCTTCTGCCCAAGTGCAAGATGCTCTCTTCAAAATGGTGGGGGCGAGGCCAGGAGGTCATAGTCATCTGCCTGTGAAGAGCTTGGCTTCCCTACTGGCCAGGACCAGCTCAGATCCTATCCCCAGAGGGTAAGCTGTAAGGCCTCACTTGGAAACATACAAGGGAATTTTGACATTCAGAGAGAATGGGGACACCAAGACCAATCACTGTAGCACACTTATTCAAACTCAGCACCCCGGAAGCCAAGGCAGAAGGATCACGAGCTCTGGTCCAGCTTGTCTACATAGCAAGACTCTATTTCACAAACAAATGCAGGGGATATAGTGAGAAGGCTATGCTGACTCCATGACAGGATTCAAATAAAGTCCTTACTTCCCGATACTGGGGAAGCTGAGGCAGGGGAAAATGCCATGAGTTTGAGGTTAACTTGCACTAAATAGAGTATATTGGGCAGCCTGGGCTACTGTGCAAACCTTGTCTCCAAAAGGGAAAGGAAAGGGGAGAAGGGAGAAGGGAAGGGGAAGAGAGAGGAGGAAGATGAGAGGAAGGATGGATGAATGGATGGATAGAAGGAAAGATGGAAAGAAGGAAAAAAGACTACTTTTAGTTAACTTGAATTTTGAGTTTTAGGGGTCACACAGTTGTACTGTGCATTGCCTCCCACCGGTTTTGATATGGAAGTTGCTTAGGTTTCTTTACAGGGACCTTTAAGGCCTTAACCTACCAAGTCTGCATCTAGTTTGAGAAATGTTTTACCCAAAACTAACATAATTTGACCTAGCTTTGCCCCAACTCTCTTTCCTCACCTTGGATGTCAAAGACACTGTCTTAGTTAGGGTTTTATTACTGTGAAGAGATACCATGACCAAGGCAACCCTTTTAAGGGAAAACATTTAATTCAGGCTGCCTTAGAGTTTCAGAGGTTCAGTTCATTATTATTGTGACAGGAAACATGCAGCATACAGGCAGACACGGTTCTGGAGATGGAGCTGAGAATTCTACAACATCATCCATAGGAGACCTCAAAGCCTGTCTACACCGAAATGCACTTCCTCCAACAAGGCTACACCTACCACTTACTCCAACAAGGCCACACCTCCTAATAATTCCACTGCCTATGGCCAAGCATTGAAACGCATGAATCTATAGGTGTCAAACTTATTCAAACCACAGGGACCTACTTCCCAGACACTGTGAACGTCTGTCTATGAAAGCAGGGGAGGTGGTACCCAAGCCTCTGAATGATCTGTCCCTATTCTTAGAAAAGACACGACGGTCATCCCTTTCATTAATCTGTTTCTTACTTCATTATTTCTCTTATTGCTTTGTTTTGTTGGGTCTAACATAACCTGCTCTAATTTTGAATTCACCGTGTAGCCTAGGCTGGCCTAAAACTCCTGATAATCCCACCTCAGTCTCTGGAGTGCTAGAATTACACTACCCTGAAGATATATTTTTCCCTTGATTCTATCCTTTATTGAAAATGAGCTGACCAATCTTCTTCTTCCTCCTCCTCTTCTCCTCCTCTCCCTCCTCTTCACCATCTCCCTCCCCCCTCCTCCCCCTCCCTCCCCCTCCCCTCCTCCTTCCTCCTCCTCTTCTTTGCCTTTATTTCTCCCCCAAGTCTATGCCTCTGACATTGATTTTTCCAGGGGGGAAGAGCTTCCAGACCTGAGTCTAAATATAACTTCCTTTGGGTTTCTTTTTTATATAATTTCCCCCCAAGTAGAGCATCCACATTCCCTGCTCTCACAAATTCTTTGGCAGAGGCACTCAGGGGGAATCTGCCTTAGAAGGCAGAGCATGGAGCAAATGAGAGCTGGAGGTGGTGACATTGTGGATTATATAACCCTTCCTTCCTGCTGCTAAGAGCCCAGGCAGGAGGACCGGGGATGCCAACTTGGCAGTTCCACTGTGGGCCCCGTGCCTGCCGGGGAAGGGCTCCAGAGTACCATCTGGGCAAACTCGGCAATCGTGGCCTCCTCCCAGAGCCTTCTCTGTTCCCAGTCAGCTGCTTCCCTTGTTGAAACTTCAAGGGTTCTCAAGGCAGGGTCCCCTAGGCTCACAGCAATGGTTTGTGCTAGGCGTGGGACATGACTCAGTCAGTAGAGCTTCTTGAGGCACAAGCATGAAGAACTGAGCTGAACCACAAAACTCAGGGCAAAGAGTCAGTTGGGGTGGTGTGCACTTAAAATCGCAGCACAGGGAATCAGAGACAAGAGAATTGCTGACCAGCTAGAGCTCACTGACCAGCCTGCATAGGCGGATCAGCAAGTACAACTCTGAATTCCATGTGTAAACATACTGTGTGCATGTGCTGCGTGTGCACGCGTGCATACACACACACACACACACACACACACACACAGTGGGTGTATTTGTATTTGACCTTTAGACTCAGAAAGTGTAGGGCAAGGCCTAGCAGTATGAAATTAGCAAGCTTTCCAGAAGATCCTAGAACATGGCAGCATGTGAGAACCATTACACAAATGGAAACCCTCGTCTACATATCTAGCCATACATGTAACTAGACTGGGTCTCGTTCCATATGAAACGTTCTTGACTGTGCAGTTAACCCATATCTAAAGAGAGATTGGCCAATAGCTGGAAATGGTCAGAGACACCTATGGGAACAGAGAGAAAAGTGTGGATCCCTACCAGGTATACAAGAACAAGGTCTTATCCCAGCAGAAACCACGAAAGCAGCACCTCTCGATGGGACAGAACATGGGGAAACCAGAACTGCGGCCACTCATGTCAGTAATGACTCAGACATCATCTACAGCTGACCTGTGCATCCCTTACAGTCAGTACTGTCTCAGGAGCTGGTAGGGATACTGAAGTTTGACTACCTTGGTACGATGGTTAATACTGAGTATGAACTTGACAGGATCTAAAATCATGCAGGAGGCACCCCTCTGGACATGCCTGCGAGGGAATTTGTAGAATGAATTAAACTGAGGGGGGGGTCCCACCCTGAATGTGAAACAGATGGACTGGGGTCCTGGAATTAATGAGGGGAGCTAAGAACCGGCATTCAGCCCTCTGTTTCCTGACTGCGGACACAATGTGACCAACTGTCTCACTCTGGTAGTGAGTGCTTTCCCTACCATGAGGAAGTGTAGCCCAACATGGTGAGCAGAAGTCAATCCTTCCTCTCAAGCTGCTTCTATCAGGTGTCTTGTCTCAGTCATGAGGAAGCGACTAACACACTCAGTTTGACAGAAAGCACCATGTTCTTCCAAGGAGAAAGGCTATGAGGAAAGAGTGGATGGATCTAATCTAATCTTGCAGGTTTACCAACCCAAGGACCTTAACCCCCACAAGTGAGAGCTCCTTAGAGCTCACCTAGGCAAATACATCTGAGCAAGTGAAACAGAAAACCCTGAAAGTGAAAAAGATCCCCAAGACATCACAGAAACACTCCAAGGAAACAATGTTAATTAGTGAAAAATACGTGGGATGCATTTCTCTGAAAACAGACGCAGTTCTAAAAGTCAGGGGAAGGAAGCAGCTGTGAAGGGCTGCTCTGGAGTTATTCCTGTTAGATTCCTGGGTGTTTTTCCTCCACCTAGATTCCTTGGGCTTCCACAGTCGTTAGAGCCAACGGAAGCCAATTCCTGTGGACTGGAGGTGTGACTCAATGCAGAAAGCACTGGCTGAGCAAGTGAGGGCCCGAGTTTGAGTCACAGCAGTTCCAAAAGAAGCCAGGTGCGAGGATGCACATCTGTAATCCCAGAGCTGGGGAGGCAGAGACAGGAGCTCTGTCAGCCCTAACTACTTGGAGAGGTTCAGGTTTGTGAAAGACCCTGTCCTAAAATACATAGATGGCTCCTAATAAAGAACACTTAAGCTTGTGCTCTGGTCTACACACACACACTCCACATGCACACACATACACACACACATACATACATACATACACACACACACACCCCACACACACACCACACACACCACACACACACACAACACACACACACATGCACATGCACACAACACATACACATACACACACATGCATGCACGCATGCACATACACATATGCACATGCACACGTACACACATACAAACATACACACACATACACACATGCACACGCACACACATACACACACATGCGTGCATGCATGCAGAGTCATCTTCAAGATTCTCTTTTTAACATACAAGAAAGCTACAACACAGGACACAGCACACTGGAATCCAGTTCAATAAATGACCAATCCCAGACCTTAGAGTTCTTGAGGACCAGGTGGGAGACAAACTCACTAAATAGTGAGCCTTCCCTTTTCCCTGCCTTTGGTGGGGCATGCAGGACCCACTGGTATGTGGTCCTCCCTTCTCCCCTGGGGCTGTTGGCCACCAGCACACAAGGACAAAGGGAGCAGAGTTAAAGGTTTGGACAGTCCTTGAGCAGGACAGAAATGACAGACTTATCTCTGGGATCAGCTCCAGAGAGGCAGCTCAGCTTTAATCAGGGTGAATCAAGGACGATATAGTACTTGGGAGTGGGGTAGGGATTTCTGGGATGGGTATGTATCACTAGCTACAGCAGGGGCACTGGATAATGCCTCGCTTGCATGGAGAGACATTCCAAGAATGCCAGGTGTTTGCTGGGCAGGTTTTTATCAGGAGAAAGGAAATCGAACCTGTAATCTCACCAAAGCTACGTGACATTCTGCAGGTAGAGGGTGTGGGAGTTTTGGGCTCCCCAGACAAGGCCAGAGAAGGAGAAGCATTGATGGTAAAGGGGTCCCCCATTTGTGCCAAGCTCAGAGAGCTGTCCAGACAATGGTAGACTGCAACCTTCCTT
Source organism: Rattus rattus (assembly GCF_011064425.1). Taxonomy (NCBI): domain Eukaryota; kingdom Metazoa; phylum Chordata; class Mammalia; order Rodentia; family Muridae; genus Rattus; species Rattus rattus. The sequence continues at coordinate 21,075,862 of NC_046169.1, forward strand.
AGGAGGGTTGCCCCCACATTGGTACACACCTACAGTCTCCGTATCTCTGAAGTGAAAGTAAGAAAACTGCAAGATCATAGGAACCTACCTTAGGTCTGAGAAGATGACAGAGAGGCTTAAGGGTTTGCCACAGAAGTGGAAAGACCAGAGAGTGCATCCCCAGAACTCAAGTCAATGCCAAGTGGAGCATGGACGCTTCCTGTAATTCTGACCACAGAACAAAGAGAGGGGAACGCCACAGCAAGCTGGCTAGCAAGACTACCCATAGGCTCTGGACTTCACTGAGAGGGCCTGCCTCAGTGAATGAGGTAAAAGAGTGATGGAGGATGATTCCTGACAACAACCTTGAGGCTACACACACACACACACACACACACACACACACACACACACACACACACACACATTTAATCAGAGGATAGAGGGTTAGAGAATGGCTCTATGTTTAAGACGACTTGATGCTTTTGCAGAGGACTGGATTTTGGTTCCAACCATCTATACTGGGCTACTCACAGGAGAAAGAGAAAAAGGGGGAGGGAAGGAGAGAGAGAGAGAAATAGAGAGAGAGAGAGAGAGAGAGAGAGAGAGAGAGATTCATTGTAGATGACCTATTATAGCTCATAATCCTAGCACTTTGGAGGCAAAAGCAAGAGGATAGGGAGTTCAAGGTCATCATATATCTTCAGCTGTAGAAATCAATAAATGTCAGGTGGGTGTGGCAACTGCCTATGATTCCAGCCTCAGACGAACATGCCTGTGAGGTTGTATTAGTTAGCATTCTTGCTATGAGGAAACAGCTGACAGAAACTACCTAGGGGAGGAATTTTTATTTTGAGTGTTTCACAGGGTTCATTCAGTCCATCCAGGGCAGGTGATACCTTCTTTTGACCTCTGAAACCATGTGTGTGTGTGTGTGTGTGTGTGTGTGTGTGTGTGTGTGCGCGCGCGCGCACGCGCGTGTGCTGTTAATGGATGTGGAATGATTGTAATACTATCCCAGCAGACAGCAAGAACCCCAGGTCTCTGAACATTTCTACCTTCCACATAACAATCTCTGCTATAGCTTACTAAGAAATGTTCTCCATGAGACCATGACTTAAATGCTTGCTCATTGGTAGTACAGCTGTTTTAGGAGACTGAGGTTGACTTGGAGAAAGCATTTCCCTGGGGAGATATTTTATCTCTCATGGCTTCCTTCTCGTCTTCTGCTCCCTGTCAGCCATGAAGAAAACATCTCCCCAGTTCCCCCTGCTTCTACCACTTTGATGTGAACTGCTCCTCCGTGCCCTCCCCTCTACGGCGGACTGAACCCATCGAAACAGTGAGGCAAAATAAACCCTTCTTCTTTCGGGTTGTTTTTGCCTGCTGCTGGTCTTGTCACCACACAGAGAGAGTTAATGACTGCAGATCAGGGAAGCGAGATGAAAGGCAAAAGGCATTTGTTTTAAGAAAACAATCGTATTTAGATTAAAGTGCTATGAGGGTGAGAGGCGGGGTTTGCAGAAACGCATCGGAATGTTTACTGTGCTGCACCAGTAGACCAGTAGAAATCCAGATGTGTTTTATTGGAGGGAGCCATTTTCCAATAGCCCCAAAACAAGAGAAAGAAGTTAATAGCTACCTTAACATGTAATTATATCTTAATATATAGACCCAATTCCCACAATCCCCAGTAGTTTCATTTAGTGTTGGAGAACCCTATTTAGCACACACTGAACCATTGCTCCTAGGGAAATAACACACAGATCTACATCTCACATAGATCACCATCTGAAACTCTAAACACAACTCATGCTGGTACATTCTACTTTATTTTACAAGTGAGAAAATGAGTTTCAGGAGGACTACGTGACTTCCCTGAGGCTCCTCTCTCACCACTATCAGATTAGGCATTCAAACCTTGTCAAGTGGGTCCCAGAGCTGAGCCTTCTACCTATTCTGATCCCAGCTTCCAGCCTTGATTGTAGAGGATCTCAAGCAAGCAGAATACAGCTTTGTTTGCCCTTGTGAAAGTCTGAGAACAACTCTAAAAATACAGAAAGTATTGATTTGGGGAATTAAAATAAACTTCAGCGAGTTGTCAAATTTGCAAATATAGAATTTTCCTATAATGGGGGTTGAGTGTAATGTATGATCCTAAGCCTTTCTATTAAATTATCCTAGGTACTACCTATATGAGGACCATTTACATGTGTGGGTACGAGTGAGTATGAGGAAGCCAGAGGTGGACACTAGCTATCGGCCTCAATCACTCTACACTTATTTTTCGTGACAGGGTCTTGTATTGAATTCTGAGTTTGATGGTTAGCTAGACCCAGTGCTCTGTGAAACCCAGAGCACTGCCTCCTGCCTCCACCTCATCAGGGACAGGATTAGATGTACGTGTTACTGCACACAATCCTGAGGATCAAAACTCAGGTCCTTATAGCAAGCCAGGAAGGTCACTGAAAGTGTCCGGCATGGGAGTGGAGATACGGCTCCGTGGTCAGGAGTACTTGCTGCTCTTTGAGGGAACCCAAGTTTGGCTCCTGGCATCCACACCAAGTGGTTCACAACTGCCTGAAACTCCAGATCTAAGGATCCTGGGCCCTTCTGGCCTCTACCAGTACCTGCAGTCCCACGCACAAACCCATAAACATATACCCAGAATTCGAAATAGAAATAAGAGTCTTTAATAGGCATTGCAAGACTCTCTCTCTCCCTCTCTCTCTCTCTCTCCCCCTCTCTCTCTCTCTCCCCCCTCTCTCTCCCCTTCTCCTCTCCCCTCTTGCCCTCCCACTCCCTCACTCTCACCCTCTCTGGCTCTTGTTCTCTCTCTCCCTCTCCCTCCCTCTCCCTCCCTCTCCTCTCCCTCTCTCTCTCTCTCTCTCTCTCTCTCTCTCTCTCTCTCTCTGTGTCCATGTTGCTAGGAATACAACAAAGGGTCTTCTGTATGGTAGATCTATCACTGAGCAACACACACTCAACCTCACCCTGGAGGACTCTAGGAAAGTGTTGTATTCAATGAGCAACACTTCAGCCTTAGGAGCACATTGAAGAGTTTGGCAAGAAGCTCCCAAATTACGAACGAGGCTACACTCCTTCCAAAAGAGCAAGTCACCACTGACAGAGACTCTTGAAGTCTTGCTCTTTCCAATCCACGAAAGTCTACATTGTGCAACATGTCACTCGTTTCTGCTTTCAGGAACTCTGAGCAAATGCATTTAAAATACAAAGTTTAGTATATACGACCATTTTCATACAACTGTACTGTGACCTCCTCTCCCATAGCCCTGCCCTGTAGCTGTCTGCTTAATTATAATTACATATCTGTTAATCTTCATATTCTTTCATTCTCCCTCCCTCTCTCTCATAGTTCAAGACTGCATGCCCCATCCCACTCTACTCCAGAACCAGCTTCTTAGATCCCATATACAACTGAGAGTGGTACTGTTTGTCTTTCGGTCCCTGATTTAATATAATGCCTCCCAGGTCTGCCAATACTATTCATCTTGAATAGTATTCTACTACATAGTTTTACATTTTTGTTTCTTTTTGTGTGTGTGTGTGTGTGTGTGTGTGTGTGTGTGTGTGTGTGTGTCTACTTGTTCAATTTCATTGCTAATTGTACTGTTTGGTGATACAGGCATGCAGTGGTAAGTGTGTTGACATCCAAGAAGAACTTTCAGGAATTAGCTCTCTCATTCCAACATGGATTCTCGAGTTAAAACTCTGGTCATCAGGCTTGAAGGGCAAGCACTTATTCCAGATGAGCCATCTCTCTGGCCCTTACTCATTTTCTCTGTGTGGAGGTCTCATGTAGCACAGGCTAGCTTTGACCTTTGTATATAACTGAGGGTGTCCTTGAACTCACGATCCTTCTGCTGCTACATCCCAGGTGCTAGGATGACAAACTTGTAGCGCTATACCTGGATTTACCCCACGTTTTCTGTATTCCTTCATTGGTACGTGGAAGTTTTGACTGTTATTAGTAGTGCTGTAATGAGCATGTGAGAAAGGCTCTCCTCAACATTCTGTGTCCATTTACTTTGGAGACGTAGATATAAATCTAGTTGGTACATGTATCTGACATATGTCTGTATATCACCCAGGATACAGCAGCCACAGATAACCAGCAACATCCCAGGGCCAGGCTATCATAGACACACATGCCCTACAAAAGGGTAGAGGGAATACAAGACTTAGCACAGGGCTGGGATGATGGTTTACTGGGCAAAGGGCTTACTGCATCAGCATGAGGCCCTGAGTTCAAATCCCCAGAATCTATGGAAATCCAGATCCATTTGCATCCCTATGGTGAGAAAAAAGGCAAAGACAGGAGAATCTGAGTCACTTAGCCCAGCTTGCTCAACAGCGAACAGAGACACTGTCTCAAACAAGGTGAGAGACTGAGACTCAAATCTGAGGTGTTCTCTCGTCTCCATGTGTGAATGCACCCCAACACACACATCTCCATGTGTGTACACCTACCACCACATACATACAGGCATGCGTGCACAAAGACCACAAAATAGCAATACAGAAACCTCAAATATGACATTGTGTTAATAAAGTAAAATGGCCATTCAAGGCTGGAGAAGCTAGGGACATTCATTCACCTGTGTGTACCACAGAACACCCCCAGTGTACACACGGCTGCCGGTGGTCCCATCTAGTTCCCACTTCTCTGAGCCTCCAGACACGTGCTGTGAACCCACATGTACTTCTGACTAGACTCACACCGGCTCTGCTATTTAAATAACACCTGCCGGCTTGCCAAAGCCAACTGCTTGTTTCCTGTCCAGGTCCCCTGCACAGCCACCAAATGGAATGACTGTGCTCAGTTCTTGGCTCAGGCAAGTACTCGGCGTTCTGTCTCTTCCTCCCCAGCCCACAGGAATCCCACGGAGCCAGTCCATTACACTGGTGCAAGGAGGAGGCCTGTCTGAAAATCCCACCCAATTCTTCCTCGTTCCTCACTCCCTAAAAAATATCCTGATCACCCACATTCAGTCAAGTCTCCTCCATCAGACTTAGGTACACTGATCGCCTGCACAGTCAATCCTCCTCCATCAGACTTACCTCATCACCTGAACTCAGTCAAGTCTCCTCCATCAGACTTACCTCATCACCTGAACTCAGTCAATCCTCCTCCATCAGACTTACCTCATCATCTGAACTCAGTCAATCCTCCTCCATCAGACTTACCTCATAACCTGGACTCAGCCAACTCTCCTCCATCAGACTTACCTGATCACCTGGACTCAGGCAACTCTCCTCTATCAGACTTGTTCATAAAAAGAGAAGAGAACTATCTAGAAAAAGAAGAGGAGGAGGAAGAGGAAGAAGAAGAAATTCCCAATAAATTATGACCATCTGAACATGGATGTTCATTCACTCATTCAACAAAATTTCTGAGTAGCCACTCTGTGCTGCGTGTAGAGAGCACGAAATTGGGGAAGAGGGGGACAAGCAATGGGGCTGACTCCTCCTTGATGAGTAAGAATCTTTAATATGCAAGCATGAGGACCTAAGTGCAAAACCCCAGGACCTATAAAGATGCTGAACATGGTCATGCTCTTGTAACTCCAGTATTATGAGGGATAGAGACAGGAAGACCTCTAGCCTATCTCCAGGTACAGTGAGAGACCCTGTCTTAAGGGAATAAGGTGTGGCATGACAAAGCAGAATAACGGGTGTGCCCCTCTATCCTTATATGAGCACACCCACCGTACACATAGTCACAGAAGATGCATCAATCCAGTGGTGACTCATGAGTGCACTGCCAGCTCTTGGGAGGCTGAGGCAGAAGGAGCCTTGTGAGGTCAAAGCCAGCCTGTGCTACACTGAAGTTGGTACTGGGAAAGGAAGAGGGGCAAGAAAGAGAAAGAAACAATGAACAGAAAAGAGGAGGCAGAGGAGAAGGAGAGGGCAGAGGAAGATGAGGAGAAGGAAAGAGGAAGGAGAAAGGGGGAGCAAGAAGGGAAAAGAGGAGGAGAAGAAAGACAAGGCAACAAATGAAAGAAGAGAGGAGAAAAAGAAGAAAGAAAGAAAGAGAGAGAGAAAGAGAGAGAGAAAGAAAGAGAGAGAGAAAGAAAAGAAAAAGGAGAGGAAGAAAGAGGATGAAGAGGGTGGAAGAAGCAGAGGGAGAACAGAGAGAAGGAAGAGGACAGCTAGGAGAAGGAGGAGATAGAAGAAGAAAGGGAGGAAGGAACGCAGGGAAAGAGGAGAAGAGAAAGGAAGGAAAGAAGGAAGAAAGGAAGGCGAGGAGGGAAGGAGGGAGAAAGAAGGGAAAGAGGGAGGGGGGAGGGAGGGAGGGAAAGAGGAGGGAGGGGAACTGGGGTAAAGATGTAGAAAATGCTGGTGACTGCTATGCTCCTGTCTTGAGTGGTAAAGGCAGTCCAGACAGGCTCCTGGGCACCATGCCGGCCAGACAGAAGCCTGGCTCTTGTCCACCTGTGGAATTTCCACAATCTTGAATTCCTTCAAGTCATGCATTTTCCAGACTGATGCTGCTAGCTCTGTGTGTCCCTCTGGGCACAGCGCTATAAAATCATAACCAGGTTGATTAATAAGGCGTCGCTTCCCTGCCCCCCCCCTCCTTCCTTCACTGCCATTTACAAGAAAAACAGCTGAAGTGGGTGGCCAAATATAGACCTGTCAGGGTCCTGCTTTCACTGAAATAAAGAAAAATGTGAAGCTGTCAAACCTCGAGTGTTCTATATCCAGGGGAGCATGATTGTGTCCTCTATGACATCCCTCAACATCCCATAATGCCCCTGTCAGTGAAAAAACGCTGATACACACAAGCTACTTCCGGGTTCATTTTCCTGTATTTTAGAGACTGAATCTCAACAGCATAGTTACACAGAGTACTCCTGCCTTCCTACCTGTACTAAAACATAATTTATTCACCAAACCAGACAGGCTAAAGTTTGTCATTACACTACAGAACAGTTCCCACACTATTGAGGAAATTTAATTTAATTTATTTTATTTTATTTATTATCATTGTTATTATTATTTGATTGTTATGTATGTGTGTATATGTGCCTATGTAAATTTGCTTGTAAAGACCAGAGAAGATCATCAAGTGTTATTTGTCAGTGATGTCCAAGCCAGGGTGTGGTAACGTCTTGGAAAAACAAAGATGACTGGGTCAAAGGGACTGAATAGCCTGCCTGCCTAGACTGCTTGGTGCATTCCAGGATAAAGAGAGACCCTGTCACAAAGGAGGTAGGCAGCCTCCCTGAAGATGACACCTAAGGTTGCTTTTTCCTTCCACATACAGGCAGGTAGGCACATGTATGTGAATGCACATGTACGCACGCGCACGCACACACACACAGGCTCATCTTTTGAAAGAATAAAATGTGCATCTCCCATCCCTAAAATATAAGATCTTGACATGAAAATAACTGTTTGTTTCTGCATCATTAAAAATAGTCACTCCGCGAAGTTTGGGAGGAGGGAATGGGTTTTGAGACTCATCAGAACACAGTTGAGATGTTGACTGTGTAACAGATGGATAGCCGCCCACCGCGGAGATTTGAGTCTTGCAAACAGAAGATGGCGTCTTAGGAAACCGGAGAGGCTTTAAACACTAAACCCTAGGTAGCACCATCATTCAGCATGAAGAGACAAATGGGAAGGAAAACCAGCCACAATGGCAGAGAGAGGTTTAAGATGCTTACACTGTGGGACTTGAGGGGCGGTACCACTCATGCAAGTGCTTGCTGCACAAGGTCTAAAAAACCAGTCAAGTGTGATGTCATCCTAGTCCTGGGGAGGCAGGGACCGGAGGATCGCTGGGGATGGCTATGGCGCTGGATTGGCAAGCTCTAGGAGCCGCGAGAAACTTTATTTCAAAAGATAATGTGGAAGGTGGTGGAAGAAAACGCCTGGCATGATCTCTGGCTTCCTCGTGCACATGCATAAGAAAACATGCACGCACGCACACACACACACACACACACACACACACACACACACACACACACACAGGCAGGCACACACACACACTCCACATGAACCAAGCACTTTAAACAAAAATGTCCGAGGAAAACCAAGTTGTAAGAACTGTATAATCAGTAACAATGAAAAAGCTGCAGAGTCCAGGCCAACTGAACACCGCCTTCCCCAAACTCTAGTAACAAGGGATTCAACGCAGGCCACAGAGTGCCTGCCTAGTGTGCATCGAGCTCTGGGTTTTGTCCCCAGCACTATATAAATCAGGCATGCAGCCTGACACCTCTAATCCCAGCTCCCGGGAGCTAGAGTCAGGAGGATTACAAGTTCGAGATCAACTTCACCTACACAGAGAGTTCAAAGTTAGTGTAGGCTGCATGAGACCCTGTCTCAAAAGAAAAAGAAGAAACAAACGAACAAACAAACAAACAAACAAACAAAACCGAATACCTGGAAACCAAAGGCTTCTGATGACTCAGAAGCTCATTCCCGGCAGGGGTGTGGGTCCCAAATAAATTGGCTGCACCAAAGAATAACAGAGATGCTTTTTTGTGGAAGACACGGAATGAGAAAGGGAATTCCCCAACCCCCAAATGAAGAGCTAGACATGGTGGTGCACTCCTTTCCTCTCAGCCATTAGAGAGCTGAAGTAGGAGCGCTGTGAGTTCAAGGTTAGCCTGAGTTACATCTTGCGACCACATCCACAAAAGCAAACGTGGCTGGAGATATGACCACAATCTTAAGAACACTTCCGGCTATTGCCAAAGAGTCATCGCAGGAGACCCACAACTACCTGTAACTCCAGGGAACCCAGCACCCACTTCTGTCTTCTGTGGGCAAATGCGCTGATGTGCACACACACTCGTGCACGTGCACACACACACACACACACATGCACAGATACAAACATGCACACACTCATACAGAGTTAAAAGTTACATACTAATTGAACCGTATCTGTTCTTTGTGAAGAAACAAATTTCATGCAACTTACTAATTGAGTAATTATTTTCCAAGTGAAATGTCCTCAATTGGGCTTCCTTCCCCGAATACTATTAAACTAAACCCCCAGATTCCATTTTAAAGTAATAAAAAATAATTGGCATTTGTGTATGACTTTGGAGCTTACAATGCTTGGGTTCATGCCCTTCTCTCTGATGTTCAGCCCAAACCAATTTACACAAAAACCCCAGACCAAGAATCTTCTTATACTGAATCTCAGACAAAGACTCTAAAGCCCCTTTCTTTGATCAGGAGCTGAGAGCTCTTGAGGTGAACACCCTGGTAAATCCTCCCTCTCTGCACCTCAAAAAGAAAGGCAGGAACACCGATCCAAATACCAAGAGCTCTGCCCTTTGAACCAAGCAACCCACAATGCCAGGCTAGCAAGGAAAGCAAGCACCTACATGGATGTTTTCCCCAAAGAGGTAAAGGAGAACCAAAACAAAAAAGGCCGCTTCTTAACGTGTTCAATGGGGCTTAGAGAATAAAGCCCTTGTTCCATGCCACACTTCTACTTCTTGAGTGCCAAAACCTCTGCCCCAGTGACATTGCACTTTGTGATGTTCTGATGTTTTTCATTTCTGTTCTTGCAGCGTTAAAAAAAAAATAATAATTCTTGGATGTGGCTCAGTTGGTTGAATGCTTGCTTAGCCTGCACCTAAGTTCTGGGTTCTGTCCCCAACGCTGCATACAACTGGATGTGGTGGTGTATGCCTTTGATTTGGGAAGTAGAGGCAGGAGGATTAGATGTGCGAAGTTGTCCTCGACACCAGCTCAGGATACAGGACAGCCTATCTTTCAAAACAAGAGAGAAGGAGCTGGGAGAAATGGCTTAGTGGCTAAAGCACTTGCTACAAAAAGCACCAGTGGATTGAATCCCTAGCACCAACCTAACTACTGCCTGACATGGCTGCCCACCTGTAATCCCAGCACTTGGGATGCAGAGACCAAGGAGTCCCCAAAGCCATCTGGGCAGCTGGACTAATAAAACTGGTGAGTGCTGGGTTGGGTGAGAGGCTCTAACTAGTGAAAAAGTGAAGAGTGACTGAGGAAGACCTCTAGCCTCTGAGTACATTAGCAAACAGATCTGCACATAGTGTGCCCTCTGACCTTTGAGCACATAAGCACACACATCTGCACATAGTGTGCCCTCTGACCTCTGAGCACATAAGCACATGCATCTGCACATAGTGTGTCCACATATATGTGATGCATTTGCACATATATAGACACAGTGCACACAGGCACATATGTGCGCACACACACAAACACCCAAACTCTCATATATACTGGGCACATTATCTACTACTGACCTATACCTCAACCCTAACTGTTTTCACACACCGGTGAATATGGGGTGGGAGGAGCATCATGGAACCCATCCTACCTTTCCATCCTCATAGCCCAATAGCCAGGAAATACTAGAGCAAAAGGGTCTTGCCCATTTACTTCATATTGTCTTCCCCTGTTAGAGCAGGATGCCTGATAAAAACATCCTTAATCTGTCCCGATAAAACCAGTGCCTTAGCTAAGGCCTTTGCTGATTTTATCTGAAGAATTAGGTTCCCTGATAGATAGATAGTCTAGCTTCGGTTTCTCTCTCCTATGTTGTCTGTTGCTGAGTTGGAAATTATCATCACCAAACGTCATGTTTGACAACAGTAGTAAATCCCTTCTATCAGCCTAGATTGTACTCAGCTGTTCTTTCCCATGTGGCATTAGCTGGGGTGACTAAGGTGAAGAGCTGGAGGGCCTACTTCCTGTGACAGGTGAGAGAGAGGACCTGCTTTCCCGCCAAGGCTGGAGGACCTATTTCCCATAACTTGTTTCCTGTGAGAGGCTAGTAGACCTGCTTCCAGTCACTGGCAAGATAATACAATTTCTGGAGATGCTAAAGGACCTACTCCCCAGAAGGGTTAATGATGGCTGGAGGATCTACTTCCTGTGGAGGACCAACTTTCCTGTAAGATACTGAATGACATACTTCCTGTGAAGGGCTAGAGGACCTATTTCCTGTGAGGGGCTAGAGAAATCTACTTCCTGTGAGGGTCTTGAGGAATCTACTTCCCATGAAGGGATTGAGGATAAACTTCCAAGACTGTGCAATTAATAGATGGTGAATTAGTCCGAATTCTTGGTTGTCTTGTCACCTGTTGCTCTCAGCTAGGACCCTGATCACTGTCCATGTGGTAAGCTCAGAAAACAAACAAACAAACAAAAAGTTGAGCATCCAGAAAACTCAATATGAGTGTTCCAAGAGTAAACATTCTAAGGGTTCTAAATGCATATGTCACTTTCCATCAGGCTTGCGAGCCACATCCTATCCTAAGCCCACTGAGACACTTCTCAGCGGAAGGATCACCATATAATATTGTTAGAAAGGCCTACAGGGTAACACATTAGTCAGTTTTTCATCTCCAGGACATCCTGACAGAAAAACAAGATGGTGGGAATCTGCTCACCTCAAGGTAGCCAGGAAGCAAAAAGGAAATAGGAGGGTCTCAAGCCAGGTACCTCCTACATACATGCATGCACACAAATAGAAAGCCATTTCTTACTGCTAGGTCCCACCTTTATTGGGGGTTTCTAGTACCTCCCAATTATGTTGTCAAACTGGTGATCCATTAATGAGGTCCATGCCCTAGTGATCCAGTCACACAAAAGTTGGACCTACCATCTAGAGAGCAAGTCTTCAATGCACAAGCATTCTGTTCAGGGCCAAACATAACCAGTGGCGAATGGGTCTGTCATCAGTTACACAACCTGCCAAATTCTATCGAACCATCTTCCCCCGGTGCTTCCAGGTAATTCTCTAAAACTCATGCTAGGCTGTGACACTTCCTACCCAGCATTCTCTTTTTACTGAAATGAGAAATTATGTTCTCTAGGGAGGACAAAAAGATTATGAAGGGCAAGAATGTCTTCCATTGTGCTGCTTCCTCTCACTGGTTTCCCGGTTCTGGTTCTCTCATTGGTCTTCCTGCTACCCCCCACCTGCTCATTTTGTCTCTCTGATCACGTGTCCGCACCTGGCGGGAGAGGTCATCATCCCTGTCCTTTCTCTACCACCACCACCAGGGCTGTGTTTTATTCTGGACTATCTCGAGACTTTGTGAAGGGATCATTTCTCTTCCGATCTATCCTTGAAAATGCTCTCCTAGAGATAACAAGCCTGTCATGCTCGTGTCTGTATCCCAGTAGCTGAGCTGAGAGCAAAGCTCAATGGTAGAGCCCTTAAACTGGAATGTCCAAGTGAGGGACTGGGAACATGGCTCAGCGGTAGAGTGTATAAGTATACATAGGGAACCTTTCACTCCTTAGTGAGCTTCACTGTGGCTCAGGGATAGAGTCCCTGCCTAGAATCCCCCAGGGAGGGGCTGGGGGCGTGGCTCAGTGATAGAGCCCCTGCCTAGAATTCCCCAGTGAGGGGCCAGGGGCATAGCTCAGTGGTAGAGCCCCTGCCTAGAATCCCCAGTGAGGGGCTGGGGGCATAGCTCAGTGGTAGAGCACCTGCCTAGAATCCCCCAGTGAGGGGCTGGGGGCGTGGCTCAGTGGTAGAGCCCCTGCCTAGAATCCCCCAGAGAGGGGCCAGGGGTGTGGCTCAGTGGTAGAGCCCCTGCCTAGAATCCCCCAGAGAGGGGCCAGGGGTGTGGCTCAGTGGTAGAGCACTTGCTATTCACAAATTTGTCCCAAGCACCACTGTATTCATTTTCTATTGCTGTGATAAAGCACCTTGACCAAGACAACCTTTAGAAGAAGAATTTATTTCAGACTTACAGTTCTGGAGCGATACGTGTCTATCACCATTGGTGAGAAATCATAGCGGCAAGCAGAAATGGTGGCTGGAGTTATGAGAACCCATAACTTAAATTGAAAGTACGAAGCAAAGCTGTCACTGGGAGAGATGAGAGGCCTTGAAACCTCAAAGCCAGTCTTTAGTGACGTACTTCCTGTAGTAAGACCACACCCCCTACATCTGTCCAAACAGTGCTGCCAACTGGAGACCAAGTATTCAAACACCATGCCTATGGGGGTCGTTCTCATTCACACTGCTGAAACCACAAAAGGAATACTCCTGTCAAAGCGTACCCCGAGAGTTTATAACAATAACAACTATTACTATGTGAAAGGACAACAAACAGCAAATGCTGTGTCCAATATCAGCACACATGACGGGACGAGAATTTTAATTTGAATCTCGCTGGTTCCAAGCCCTTTATCCTCACAAAACATGACCTACATATTTTCAAATCTTTTGCTAAGATAACATTGAAGAGATAAATCAGGATCACACTTTCTTCAGTTCTCACAGCTGACAAAATAAATTTTAAAGTGAATTAAAACCCGTATAAAAATAACCAATCTTTTTTTTTTTTTTTTTTTTAAATTTCAGGCAGGGGTACCCAAGTACATGGTATCACTCTCTTTAGAAATTTAGATAAAGGTCTAGAAATGATCACTTCTTATTATAACCCATCTTCCCTTGAAAAAAGAAAAAGATGATCAACAAACAACATGGTTGCGATAATTTCTAGAGAAGTCGACTGAGCGGCGACTAGAAGCGAAGTCACAGGAAAGAAGCAGACAATGGTTCAGACAGGAAATCCCTCCCCTTGCCATTTTCAGTGCCTCACCTCGACTTTCTCCTGGCTAGGAGGAAAACTAGAGAGGGAATAGAGATGATTCTAATTGCTCAAAGCTAATTACCTCCAGCAATAACAGGGATTTAGCCCTGCAGTAAAGAAAATAAATAAGACAAGCTCTCCCGCGGGAGGAAGAGACTGGGAAGAGAAAAAAACCCAGAGATTCTGTATTTTCCTTGCCTTCCTGCAGATCAAAACACCAGAGCCCAAATCCCTAGGCTGTGTGTCCCTCTGTCTTTTCAAGCTTGGGAAGTAACCGGAAGACAGCCACTGGGGAGCAGCGGGGTGGGAGTCGGGTGGGAGATCGGGGTGGGGATGTGGAGAGCAGAGAAGGCAAGAAAGACACCCAAAAAAAAGTCCTGTCAAAGTACAGGTTACAGGGCTGCCTGGAGTCTCAAAATCCACTCAAATCCCAGGTGTGACCTCATCAAAAGTCCTAGGATAAGAGGTTTTAGCAAACCTGGAGCAGTTATAATAAAAATACCCACTCATCCAAGAATTCCACCTCTGAGCTGGTGAGGGGTCTCCTCGGTTAAAAAGCACGCACGGTGTAGCAGAGGATCTGAGTTCAGTTCCCATCACCACATCTGGCACCTCAGGACCATCTGTACCTTCAGCTCCAGGAGTTTCTTTTTGCCTCTGTGAACGTCTGCACTCACACATGCAGACACACTGACATACACAGAGACACAGACACACACACACGCACACTCACACACACATGCACACGCACACACAAGCACACACATATATACATATGTCCAAATAAAAATTAATTTTAATTCCACATCCCCAGCTCCCTCCTGGGCACCCTTGTATCATTTCCTCCCGCCCCACCCCGCCCTTGCACCCTTCGCTTACTCTCACACTCTGAAGTTATGGAGAAGAAGATGAATGGACACCGGCATCAAGGGCACCTTACTCAGATTCCATGGGCATCAAATACCATTGCCCATGTTAAGCCCAAGCAAAAAGGTCTGATGACTCACAGTAACTTCACAATACATAAAAGGGACCTGGGGAGAAGGTTCAGTTGATAAAGTGTTTGCGGCACACAAAGTGAATAAACTGAGGGAAAAAATTTAATTAAGGTAACAATCTGAAATTTATTGGTATGTAATATAAGAATATATTACTAAAGTACAGTCTTGGGAAAGACGGGGAAAATGCAGTATGGTCTCCTACTTAAATCAAAACGCTAAAATGTCTAAAAGTTGAAGTAGACAGGGTGGGGCCAGTGAAAGCGCCTAGCTGGTTCAGTGGTGGAGCACTTTCTTAAAGCAAAGAAGTGCAGGCTGACAGGAACTGGATGTAGATCTCTCCTGAGAGACACAGCCAGAATACAGCAAATACATAGGCGAATGAGAACAGCAAACCACGGAACTGAGAACGGGACCCCCGTTGAAGGATTCAGAGAAAGGACGGAAAGAGCTTGAAGGGGCTTGAGACCCCATATGAACAACAATGGCAACCAACCAGAGCTTCCAGGGACTAAGCCACTACCCAAAGACTATACATGGACTGACCCTGGGCTCCAACCTCATAGGCAGCAATGAATAGCCTAGTAAGAGCACCAGTGGAAGGGGAAGCCCTTGGTCCTGCCAAGACTGAACCCCCAGTGAACGTGATTGTTGGGGGGAGGGCGGTAATGGGGGGAGGATGGGGAGGGGAACACCCATAAAGAAGGGTAGGGGGAGGGGTTGAGGGATGTTTGCCTGGAAACCAGGAAAGGGAATAACAATTGAAATGTAAATAAGAAATACCCAATTTAATAAAGATGGAGGGGGAAAAAAAAGCCCTAGTGAGGGGCCGGCTGGGGGTGTGGCTTGGCGGTAGAGCACAGTCTAAATGTCTCAGTAAGGAGCTGGGCATGTGGCTATCGGTAAAGTGTTTCTCTAGAGTTCCCCAACAAAGGGCTTGGAGCTTGACTCAGTAGATGGGCACTCCCCTAAAATCTGCAAGTGGGAAGGTGAGAGCAAATCAGTGGTAAAATGTTGGCTGAGCATCCGAAAATAAATGAATGGAATAAAGGCTCCATCGTCAGTTTCTCTAGGAGGGATTTCAGCTTACCTACTTCACAAGGTAGGTTTTTATCTACAGTCAGAAAGTGAACCCCACAGAATCGCTTTCAAGTGAAGTTCAGGTTCAGAGAAGTGGAAGCAAGCAGGAAGAAAGGGTGCCATTCTGCCATCTCCAATTAAAGTACTTTAGTATTCAAATATGATAGCTTATTTTCAGACAGCCGGGTGGCTTCCTTTGATTTTTATTGATAAGAAAAAAATTAATTGCATAAAACCAGAATGCTTGAAAGTAATTTATCTAATCACACACAAGAGTGGTATAAAAAAAAGAGATATAATAGAAAATTAATTATTTTGGATAGTTCTCTATGTATTATTCTACATTTCATGTTCTTGAATCACTACATCTCATAAAGAAACACAAGGATATTATTATTATTATGTGCTAAAATGGGACATTTTATCCACAGATTTTTTTAAAAGTGTGTGTGCGTATGTGCCATGTATGTTATATGTATGTGTGTGTCATGTGTATGTTCCCTGTGTGCTGTGTGTATGCATGTGTTTGTGCCATGTGTTGTGTGTGCTGTGATATATGTATGTGCTATGTGTGTCTGTGTATGTGCTATGTGTGTCTGTGTATGTGCTATGTGTGTGTATGTGTGTGACCATGTGTATGCCATTTGTGTGTTTGTATGTGTGCCATGTATATGTGTGTACATATATGTATCGTGTGTGTGTGTGTGTGTGTGTGTGTGTGTGTACCCACAGAGGCCAGAAGAGTGTGTCAGATTCCCAGAGCTGGAGTCACAGTGGTTGTGAGTTGATAGGGTGCTGAGAATCAAACTTCTAGAACAGTAGATGTTCCTAAACACTAGCCATCTCTCCAGCCTTACAAAATTACTTTCGATTTATTGTCTATGTGCCCCAGAAAGATACGAATATTTATTTATTCCAGGTTTATTTTATAAAATGCAAATATTTTATAGTGTAATGGTTAAGACTGCAGAAATCATTTCACAAAATGAGTAAGCTTGGTGTCACTGGAATGGGAATATTTACATTCATTTTTTTTTTCAAGCAATGGGCAATCCAGTTTGGAGTTCACTGAACATAAAAAGTGATACCTTGGAACTAGTTCTGACAGGATTCAGTCAATTAATGTGATTAGTTCTGGTTTGTGGTTAAGTTGAATTCTGGCTCCTAGTAAAAGAGCGGTGTTCCTGTGTGTGTGCATGCATGCTTTTACATCTTTCCGGAGCTAGAGAGATATCTCAATCAGTAAAATGCTTGCCCTGTAAGCATGAGTACCTAAGTTCAGTACCCAAGAACACACACACACACACACGAAAGAGAGAGACAGAGACAGAGACAGAGAGAGACAGAGACAGAGAGAGACAGAGACAGACAGACAGGCAGGCAGACAGACAGACAGAGGGAGAGAGAGCAAGAGCGAGTGAGCCAGGTGAAATAGCATGTACTTGTGACGTAGCAACTTGACAACCATAGACAAGCAGATCCTTGGACCTCGTTTACCAACCAGTCTAGCCTACTTGACAAGCTCAAGTCGAGTGACAGACTCTGGAATGTGACCAGGTTTGGAAGGGCAGCCTCCTCACCCTCAACCGCAATGCCCTTAATACATCTCCTCTATCCCGGGTCCAGGATTAAATCCTTAAAAACTCAGATAAAGTCAATATTGTTCCTTCCAGATCTACCCTTCTGGATCTACCCAAGCTGATTGACATACGCTCCTTCAAATAAGTGTTGGGGGGATGGGGAACGTGGTTCACTGGGCAGAGTGCTTGCCTAGCATTGTGAGTCCTGAGTTCCACCCCCAGAATTACAAAACAAAGCAAAACAACACAAACAAAAACACCAAATGCCGTAGCGGAATGCTGTAATCATAGCTACGTGAGATCCTGTCTCAAAGCACTTATTCAAAAAACATAAATATCTGGTGTTGTTCCTTAGTCTCCTCCACAACAAATGTCTCCGAGACATATTAGGGAGGTGTTTGTTTACTTTCTAGAGTGCATTTAAGTACGCATTTGCCAAGGGTGGGATTTTCATAAAATGTATAACCTCCCTCGCAATCATTCCACTGGACCCTTTGGGGTTGTCCTCCAACAGAAAGGTGAGAGCGAGGCCTGATGGATACTCTGGGCTTCACTCTTCATCTCCTATGAGAAAACGCGTGTTAAAATATGTACACAAAACATCACATTTGATACTTAGGATTTAGAAGTGCCCACCATAGGCTCATGGTCCCTGTCTAGCAAGCGGCGCCATTTGTGAAGGTTGTGGAACCTTTAGGAGATGGAGCTTCATTGGAGGAAGTGGGTCGCTGGAGGTGGGGCTTTTGAGGCTTTATGACCCGCCCCCACTTCCTGTTCATAGTCTGCTTCCTGAGTACGCAGTGTGACTAATTTGCTTCCTACTCCTGCTGCCGTGTCTTCCTCGCCGTGATGGGGTGTTTGCCCTTGAACTGTGAGCCTCAACAGACCCTCCTGTCCTTAAGTCGCTTCTCATCACGCATTTGGTCACAGCGATGAGAAGAGTTATGAATTCGATACTCAAAACTGCCTCTCGGAATACGTTTTCTTCTTCTTACGCACACAGAAACAAAGACTTGGCAGAGCAAAGTAGCATGTTCAGCCGTCTTAGCGAGGATTAATAGCTCAACCTGTAGGTCCCAGTTGTACCTTCCTTTGGACCTCACTGGTTGTGAGGATTAAGACAGTTTAATTTGGAGTCTTATATACACTCGTCAGTATTTCCTGTTTGATATTAACTCGTTCATCATTAATTTGTCAGGAGCCCTTACCGCAGGTCTTTAGTGGCTCCCACATCACCTTCTCCCTCTTCCTTTCCCATCCCTCCCTTGGTTTATTTCCAATCAGTATCACTTTGACTGGGATCTGGGCTTCTTTTCAATAAATAATAGAACTCCCTGAAGCACCCCCACTTCCGCCACACCCCATCCCTGCTAAAATACGCCATCTCTCTGAAGACGTGGGCTTTCTAGAAGAGGGTTTTCACCGTGTGGAGGTTTCAATGACCCTCATCTTTGAGGTCTACTTGAGGTCACCTGACCTGCACAGCTCAAAATGATCTACCTACCTTATACCATAGGCTGAGGAAGATTTGGGTTCACCATGGTGTATCATCTAATTCATTATACCGCTGGAGGTCATAAATCACAGGTCTCTGTTTCCTTTATTCCTTTCCACCACAAGAGTGCTTACTCAAAGTGTATTTACACACAGTGGTTACTCAGTTTACCTTTTCACTACCCTTGCCAAAGGCATCGTTAGGATTTCCAAGGCAGCTCTGTGCATTTGAGAGATGATGGTGGCTCACTAAGCTTATTTAGTCATTGTGGCCCATTTGGGGGTCCCGTCTAGTCATATGTTAACTGGAAGCGTTCTGCCCAAGGGCATGTAAGTTCTTGCTGTGTGTTTAGAAAAATCACAGAGGCATGAACAGCTGTATATTAGTCTCCGTCAACATACACTATTGGTGTAAATATTTAATCTCAGCCGGGGGTTTCTATCCCACCATAGCTCATTCAGTGCCCAGATAAAAGACAAAACTTTTGTATTTATGATAAGCCTTAATCAGCACTAGAGATGGGAGAATATCTACCCTCTAAGTTATTATAATCTACTTCCCTGTCAATAACCTGCAATATGACTGGCCATGTTCTACCTGGGCCACTTGACTTGGCTAACCCTCAAGGCCAGTTCTCATAATCCCTTATCCCATATCTTCTTCTCTCTCTCTACCTTCTGCCTCTTCTCCTCATATGGTCCTACCTCAGGACCAAAACTCTGCCTATCTCTCTTCTGCCCAGCCTTAGACTATAGGTGTCTGTATTTAACCAATAGTTTTCAATTAAGGGACAAGGTTACATAGCATCACTTGATATACAAATGATGTCATCATCCCTGGGGGCAACCAGACCTTGAGGGCCAATATTTAACATTACAATATATAGCAACAAACCGCAACTCAACAATATATAATCACATGCACACACATGCAATCATAAATACATGCACACAGGCATAATAACACATACATACACTATATACATATATGTACATACATACACACAATCACCCACAGAATCTCACAAACATATATACATGCACACAGGCATAATAACACATACATACACTATATATTTATATATGTACACACATACACATACACAAATCATCCACAGAATCTCACAAACATATATACATGCACAATCACACATACATACACGATCATACATACAAAGGCACAGATATATGTTTACCTATACAAAATTCCCATGAAAGAGTCTAGTTTCATTGCCAATATTACAGTTTGCACCAGAGACCCAAATATTTGGTCTCTGGACCTCCTCAGTTTCGTGAAAGAAGAAAACAAAGAGTCTGCCCATCCTTTTTTAAAAATCAGAAACATAATTTTCATGCATTCAAACTTGGCATTCGTGCTGGATCCTAGAAACACGATTCTGAGAGGAAAAAGTAGAAAAGATGGGCTTGATTACAATTAAGCTCCACTTTCTGGGTTTCCATTATGCGCCTGTAACTTAACCTCTCTGATCCGAGACCACAAAGCGGTTGTCAGAACATCCACTCCCTCCTAACAGAACACCCACTCCCGCCCAACCCTCCAGTCTATTTAAACTAATAACACAGAGGAGGTAGCTGGTACTGGCTACGGCGTTCATGAATTGTAAAACTTGTGAATTTTGGGGTTGCTCTGTAAAAAAAAAAAAAAGAGAGAATGATTCTTTCTTTTCTTTTCTTTTTTTTATTTTTAATGGTCACAGTCCAGGGTCAGTTTATCACGTTGCTTAGCTCTTTAAAAGGATTGTCCTTTAAGCAAGGAAATAGCATGCTTATATCACCAGCCATTAGACTTGCAATGAGACTCAACAGCTCCAACATCAATGAAAACGAGGCTGAAGTGAGAGGTATAGAAAATCAATTTATCTATTTCCCAACCCAACATTCAGAAGCTGACACTGAGAGCTGAGAGTTACCCAGTCAAGTAGCAGATGCTTATGCAAAACCTGAAAACTTGAGGGCTGCCAGGATCTGGCTTCTGAGAATTCCAAACACCAATTTCAGCTCCAGGTCAGCCTCCCCCCACCTCCTGCCCCCCTGCACTCATGGAGTTACACTGAATGCTTTTCACCTGTGTTTGTTGTAAAGGAAAATTAGCATGAGACTGATGTGTCTGAATGGTTTTGTGGTATAAATGCAAACCTAAAGCAACAAAAACTATTAGCTTAAAGACATGACATCTAATTTGTCTCTTACCCTGAGAATTCTGGAAGAGGGTAGTGTGACGTCGACGTGACAACTCAGTGATTGCCATGCAGAAACCAGAAGTCGGGTACAGTTAAATACTTAACCCTTGTTCTGACACAGGTTACAGAGCACAGAAGAAACCCTAGTGCCATATCATAATAAAGCAAGTTCAAGCTACTCATGGTGGTTCACAGCTGTAATCCTAGAACTCAAGAGGCTAGGGGAGGGCTTTGAGTCTAGGGCCATGTTGGATTATCGTGAATTCTAGACTAAGTTAGGCTACACCATGCAACCGTGTCTCAAAAAAATAAAGACAGGGCTAGCGAGACGACTCTGTGCATAAAGGCACTTGCTGTTGAGACTGGTGGCCTGAGTTTAGTCACCAGAACCCTCACGATGAAAGGAGAAAAGTGGGTCACTTGGGTTATTCTCTGATGCCCACACAAGTTCCATGACTGTGCTTGTGAGCACACACACACACACACACACACACACACACACACACACACACACTAAGCAAATAAATGCATAAATTTAATTTTAAAATTTAAGACATTTATTTTATGTAGAGTGCTCTATCTGTATGTACACCTACATGCCAGAAGAGGGCATCGGATCCCATTACAGATGGTTGTGAGCCACCATGTGGTTGCTGGGAATTGAACTCAGGACCTCTGGAAGAGCAGTCAGTGCTCTTCACCTCTGAGCCATCTCATTTGCCCCTTAATACAAAGAAATTTAAAGATAAAATGGAGTGAATATATAATAAACAAATGACCTCTTCCATAAATACAATAGTGGACATAACCTCTGGAGCGTTAACAGTAAAGTAGTAACGAACACTAAGAAGGTAAGAATTTGGAGTATTGTCTTTGTTTTGATACTATGTAACTGGGTGAATAAATTGAATAATTTTATTAGTGGCTGGCATGCGAAATTCCTAAAAACTTAATAGCCGAATCCTATTTTTAGATTAATTTTTAACTACGCGAACGTGAGTGTAGGCGCTCATCGAGGTCAGAAGGTAGCATGGGAGCTCCTGCAGCTGGAATCGTAGGTGGTTGTAAGCCACTCAACATAGGTGCTGGGGCTAGAACTTGGGTACACAGGAAGAGCATGTCCATAACCACTGGGCCATCTCGCCAATGGTTAAGAGCCAGTGCTTACACTTCAGCACCAGTGGTTTCCCACACGTCACTGAACACAGGCTCCAGTCCTTCTCTCCTACCCCCCTTTACATGTGCTTTATAGTCACGAGATGGTCACTGACTTAGGTTTCTCTTTACTGTGACCAAATAGGTAACAAGAAGCAATTTAAAGGAAGAAGGGACTATGTGGGCTCAAGGCTTGAGTCAATACAGTCTATAATATCTGGGAAGGCATGGCGGCAGGCAAAGATATGAAGCTAGGACTACTTACATGCTCATACCTAAGAAGATTATGAATCAAAAAGAGGGTAGGAAGTGAGGCAGTCTTATGATCCTCAAGCACCCCTTCTCTCATCATCAACATACTTCCCCGAAACACTCCACTCCCAAGGGTTTCCCAGCTTCCTAAATTACCACGAGCTGAGCCAAAGTTCTCAAATACATGATCTAATGGTGTAGTGGTTTGACTATGCTTGGCCAATGGGAAGTGGCACTATTAGGAGGTGTGGCCTTGTTGGAGTAGGTGTGGCCTTGGAGGAATTCCGTCACTGTGGGGATGGGCTTTGAGGTCCTATGCTCAAGCTCCACTCCGTGCAGAAGAGACCCTCCTGCCGTCTGCCTGCAGAAGCAAGTCTCTTCCTCGGTGCCTTCAGGCCAAGATGTCGAACTCTCAGCTCCTCCAGCACCACGTCTGCCTACAGACTGTCATGTTCCCCACCAGGACGATAATGGACTGACCCTCCGTTAAGTCAGCCCCAATTAAATGTCTTCCTTTATAAGAGTTGCTATGGTCATGGTGTCTCTTCACAGGAACGGAAGCCCTGTCTAAGACACGTGGGATACACTACACATTGAAACCATAGCAGCTCATCTACACACGCCGGGCTGAATGATAAGAACAATCACAACAAAAAAAGCTAAGTGGGTGTCTTAGTGCATTTTCTGTTGCTATTAACACAATTTCCAAGGCTGAGTAGTTTGTAAAGAATAAATATCTCTATCCCCATGGCAATTGGCAAAGGGATGCCTTGTTGGTGGTGGTGTTCTTAGTCAGGGGCAGAATAGATGGCAGCTCTTTGTTAATCCTAGCTTGTTGCCTGACTTGGTGACCAAAGCTGTTTCATGCCTAAGACATATAAAAAATCAAATCTAATCAAATCTAGTGTAGCACAGGAGGAGGAAGACAGAGACCTGTGCTCCACTGTGCTATGTGGTACAGACAGGAAAGACGCTTACAGACCTGCACTTTTCCACAGCACAAGTGGACCATATACATGTGTGGGTACGAGTGAGTGTGAGGAAGCCAGAGGTGGACACTGGCTATCGGCCTCAATCACTCTACACTTATTTTTCGTGACAGGGTCTTGTATTGAATTCTGAGTTTGATGGCTTAGCTAGACCCAGTGCTCTGTGAAGCCCAGAGCACTGCCTCCTGCCTCCACCTCATCAGGGACAGGATTAGATGTACGTGTTACTGCACACAATCCTGAGGATCAAAACTCAGGTCCTTATAGCAAGCCAGGAAGGTCACCGAAAGTGTCCAGCATGGGAGTGGAGATACGGCTCCGTGGTCAGGAGTACTTGCTGCTCTTTGAGGGAACCCAAGTTTGGCTCCCGGCATCCACACCAAGTGGTTCACAACTGCCTGAAACTCCAGATCTAAGGGATCCTGGGCCCTTCTGGCCTCCACCAGTACCTGCACTCCCACGCACAAACCCATAAACATATACCCAGAATTTGAAATAGAAGTAAGAGTCTTTAATAGGCATTGCAAGATTTTCTCCCTCTCTCTCCCTCTCCCTCTCCCTCTCCCTCTCTCTCTCTCTCTCTCTCTCTGCGTGTGTGTGTGTGTGTGTGTGTGTGTGTGTGTGTGCGTTGCAGTGGGGGATGAGGAATACAGACAAAGACCTGCAGACCATCATGCAACACACACACACCTGCCCTCAGGGCCTGCCATCCATGGGGCTAGCCTGCAGTGGGAGCCAACACAAAGTATGAATATGTGGTGGATAGACAGGAGAGAACAAGAAGTGAAGCACTTTGAGCATTATGAAGAGGGATGGGACCGGAGACTCAAGGGTTGAGAGGAGGAGCCTGTTGTGAATGGCTGGCCCTATCACCTGGGACCATGGTGAGGACCTGGTCCAGGCTGCTGCTGAGGGCCATAGGCAGGGATCAGTATCGTGTCCACAGCTCATATTACCGCTAGAGTGCATGGGAATGTCCATCACTGGGGCTACTGCAGGAGACCACATGGATGTCCAGGGGAGCTATGCAGAGCTGGCCTTGTTCCTCACTAGTTGTGGCACTCTAGAGAGCTGGTACCACCCCTCCCCCAAAGCAACACCTGGTAGAGTGGGGAAATAGCTCTGCTCCTGTTTCTCACCCAGGCAGCACAGTAAAGCTTAGTGGCAGGGGACTGGGTGAGCCATCCTTAAAGATGTGCATGTAGGAGAGCTGACACCACCACTTGTCTGCTGTGGAATGGCACAGGAGCAGAGAGAATGCCTCACTCCATCTTCAGTGGTCATAAAAGCTACCCACAGGGTCATGAGCACTAGAGAGCTATCCCTGCCCCTCACCAGCTATGGCATTCTGGAGAGTGGACCCTGCATCTCACCTAGACAGCACTGCAGGACAGACCCTGGTGAGCCAGAGCCATGGGGGTGTGACAGAATAGGAGAGCTAGTTCCTCCTCTTTCCTGTTGAGACGTTGTGGGTGTGGGGGGAGGGTGATGCCCATGCCCTTCCCTACCTGGGTCCTCATGACCTGTGCCAGTCAGGAAAGCTGATCCTAGGGTCATGATAGCAGGTGAGCTGGCCCTGTCCCTCACCAGCTACAGCACTCAGGAGAACAGGTCCTACACCTTGACAGGGCAACATTGAGCTGACCTGATGGCAAAGGTGTGATGAACCAGCCTCAAGGGTTTGAGAGTGAGAGAGCTGGCCCAGCCCCTCACTAGCTGCAGTGCTTGGGAGAGTAGGTAGGTCCCCCACACAGTGACTGGGCAGCACATTGAAACCAGGAGAGCTGACCCTGCCTCCTGCCAATGGCATTATCGGGTGGCCTAGCCCGAGCAATACTGGAGAGCTCCCCGTGGGAGTGCAGATAAGGGACAGCTTCCCTGCTGACCAGTTCAGTTGCCACCCAGGCCCATATCCAGGGCTCCAAGTTGGCCCACCTTAAAATCTATGTCACCTGTAAATGGTTGGGACATGTGACAGGGCCAGTCCTGCTGACCCAAAACTGCAGGATCTCCACGACACAGCAACAACAGCATAACCTGAAGGAGGCCCAGTGAAGATCCAATACTGATGGTGTCACAGAAGCTGGAGATCTTGAACAAGACCAGTGACTCCTAAAGCTGTATGGACAGAGGGACATACTGTTGGACACACTGTGACACACTACAGCTTCCACGATGAGATGTTTTCTATGCTTTGCGCTCTCTCTCTCTCTCTCTCTCTCTCTCTCTCTCTCTCTCTCTCCCCTCCGTGTGTGTGTGTGTGTGTGTGTGTGTGTGTGTGTGTGTGTGTGTGTGTGTGTTTTATTTTGGGGAGAGGTTGCAAGAGTGAAGGGCAGATATGAGGGGATGGGGAGATGAGTGGCACTGGGGTGCATGTTGTGAAGCTCACAAAGAATCAATAATTTTTTAAATCGTCTATTTGTCTCTTGTTTCTAGGAAGTGGGGACTCCAATGACACAGCGATGGCATCTTTTTTCATTCTTTGGTTGCTTTATAACAGGACAGGAAACCACGAGATAGATGTCTTAAGTTTCTTTTCCTGTCTCTGTGATAAAACGCCCTGACAAAAGCAACTTAAGGGAGAAAGGGCTTGCCTTAGCTTGCAGTCACAGGTCACAGTCCACCTCGGCAGAGAGGTCAAAGTATTGGGAGATTGAAGCAGCTGGTCACATTACCTACCTAGTCAGAAGAGAGCAATGAATAACGTGTGTGTACAAGAGTACAGTTCAGCTTGCTTCTCCTGCCCATAAATAAGAGGTGTCCTCTCATATAATTTACGATAATCAAGATAATCCTCCATAAGCATACCCAGAGACCTTTCTTCCAGCCAATTCTGGGTTGGGTCAACTTGGAAATAAAACTAACCACACACACCACAGTAAGCGACTGTCTTAGAAGGAGGTCCCTTTCATACCCAAGACACCCTAATGACAACTCATGCAAATGACAGCGTTATCCATCTACTCATTCAGAGAGAGTTTTCATGACTCCCAGCTGACCTCATCCCTCAAGATCCCACACTAGGGAATTAAGCTTTCAACATTTAGAAATTACAGGGAATGCGTTAAACCATATTTTCAAAAAAAAAATCATTTCCTCCTAAATCATAGGGATTATAACTCACAGGCCAGAGTCATGTCACCTTGCTTAAGTCGAAGATGGCTAGATGGAAGAGAATCATGGATGCAGGCTGAGTTGGCCGACTAAATGGGACCGCTGTAAGAGTCAGAATGTGGGTTGGGGATTTAGCTCAGTGGTAGAGCGATTGCCTAGGAAGCACAAGGCCCTGGGCTCGGTCCCCAGCTCTGAAAAAAAGAACCAAAAAAAAAGAGTCAGAATGTATCTGTGGGGTTCAGATACACATGACTAGGATCAGCACAACAAGGTGCAGATGAAAAGAAGGGGGTTCGAGACTCAGGGCTTGGCCTTGTAATTCTAGATAAAACAAGTACACATGGAATTCCTTTTTGAACTACAAGTTTAATTTATTTTTTGAAAATGTTGTATGTATATACATTGTATTTTGATCTTATCTATACTCCCACCCCTACTACCTCCCTTTAATCCTCCTGGGCCCCCCTAATTTGCATGGGCTACAGAAAAGAACAGAGAATTGTCAAAACAAATACATCCCTTTAATACCACACAGAGAGCCAAGTGTACACTCAGAAGTTGGATGGCAGAGGACCATCATGGGTTGTGGTGGTCCTTTTACTTCTGTTTTGAAATATGTAGTGAGGTACACGTTGTCCCGTTTGTTTAGTTGAAAGGGAGTGATATTTACACAAGCATCCATGCGTATAGAAGTCAGAGGACAACTTTGGTGAGTCAGCCTACTCCTCCACGTGGGTACCAAGAATTGAACTCGAGTTGTAGGGCTTTGCCGCAAGCCTTTACCAGCCAAGCTGTCTCCCTAGCCCTTCCTTCATTTATGTTTGTGCTTGTGTTTGCTTAAGACAAGGTCTCTCTTTTTCTAAAGATTTTTATTTTATGTGTACACTATATCTGTCTTCAGACACACCAGAACAGGGCATCGGATTCCATTACAGATGGTTGTGAGCCACCATGTGGTTGCTGGGAATTGAACTCAGGACCTCTAGGAAGAGCAGTCAGTGCTCTTAACCGCTGAGCCATCTCTCCAGCCCAAGACAGGATCTCCTTATGTAACTTAGGCCAATCATGAATTCTTGATTCTTTTGCTTCTGTCTCCTGAATGCTGAGATTTTGGGCATGTGCCCAGTGATTGATTTCAACCAAAGGATTTGTCACTGAAATAGAAGTCTGCTCTAACAAGTCACTGCTAGTGAGTTTATAAATTCTGTCTCATTTCAATCAGAGGCCAAAGGTCAACCTCAGCTCTCATTCCTCAGGCATGATTCTTCCCGCACTATTTTTATAAGATAAGGTCTCTCACTGGCCTCGAGCTCGTCAAGTAGGTGAGGCTGGACACCAAGCCCCAAGATCTACCTGTCTGCCTCCCCGAATTAGGATTATAAGGGTGCGCCACCACACCCAGTTGCTTTTAACACATGTTTTAGAAATTAACCTTGGGTCCACTTTATTGCATGGCAAACGTTACCAACTGAGCTACCTCCCCAGTATTTAGTGTTCCACTTTAAAAACCCTCTTCTCAGGGAAGCCCGCCATTACAATGCTTCAAATCAGCACGCCGATGCTAGAAATGTCTGTCATTTGCAAGGTTGAAATCATATTTCTTTATATTGAACTCTCTCCTGCCCCTGGGCAGGATGGGAAATCCCCACTCTTAGCGTGAACAGGAATGAAGGTTGCTTTAAGTTGCTGAGATCTACAATCCGTGGGGGCCGTTGAATCAGGCCATCAATTTCGCCTGCTATAAAAGGTTACTCTCTCCCTGCCTCTCGGTTTTGCCCTTTCAGCTCCACACAGGTCACCACTGAATTCCTGCCTTTAGAAAAATTTAGCATAATGGCTTGTCTGGCACAATGATAGGTCTGGAAAGTTCAGAGAAATTCTTGCTACAGGGTCCTTCAGGACCCGTGATAGACAAAGAATAACTTCCTCCTTTCCCTGGTAACTAGAAACCTTTCTTTCCTCCACCATCCTGCCTCTGTCTCCACGTGACCCAGTTTGCCCAGTATAAAGACTATGAATGAATCAGCTGTCGCTGCATAACAAATATTCCCAAAGCAAATACCCAACTGCTGCAAGCATGTGTTTCTCTTTTTTCTCTAGGTGCTAAGTTAGTGGACTTTTAAGACAAAAGGCCCAACTTAACAGGCTTTCCTCAGTCACCTGGGTCAATATGCCAATGGATGAGATAAAAATGGTGAAAAACTAATCAGTCAGTTGAGCGCTTGCTTCATAACCTGAGGACCTGAGATTGACTACCACCCAGGACCCCTGTTAAAACAAAAACATGGTAATTTTGTGAATAACATGTAATCCCAGTGCTGGGAAGAAAGAAACCAGAAGGGTGCTTAGGGTTCATTAACCAGCCAGTCTAGCTGAATCAGCAATTTCCAGGTTCACTGAGAGTCCTTGTCTCGAAAAAAACAAGACAGAGTGGTTAAGAGACTGACTTCTCTTTCAGAAGATCTGGGTTCAATTCCCAGCACCTGCATGACAGCTTACAGCTATCTGGAACTCCAGTTCCAGGGGACCTGATACCCTCATAGAAACATACATACAGGCAAAACACATATAAATAAATAAATAAATAAATAAATAAATAAATAAATAAATAAATAAATTCCTCACCCAGACATGCATGCAGGCAAAACACCAGTGCAGAAAGAAAGAAACAAAGGCAGACCTCACGCAGACATACATGGAAGCAAAACACCAATCAATCAATCAATGAATTGATCAATAAATAAACCTGAGAATAATTGAGAAAGACACATGACCTCTGCCTTCCCTACACTGGTACACACATGCACACATGAACATCTGCATGCTTCTCACACACAAGGAAAGCACACACACACACACAAAAAGATGATTCATTAAAAATAAAGTATGTTAAGTTACTTTAAACTTTAATTTATTACTATTGTGGGAATGCATGTGTGAGACATAGGGTGCCCTCTTCCTATGGCATGTATGCGGAAGACAGAGAACAACTAGGAGTTATTTCTCTCCTTCCACTGTAGGCTGGGGATGGAATCCAGGTCTTCAGGCTTTGGCAGTGAGTGCCTTTACACGCTGAGCCATCCCGCTGACCCAAGAAAGGAGACTGAATTACCATAGCCAGTTTGGGAAGCACC
This sequence comes from Rattus rattus, assembly GCF_011064425.1. Lineage (NCBI taxonomy): Eukaryota > Metazoa > Chordata > Mammalia > Rodentia > Muridae > Rattus > Rattus rattus. The sequence goes on from NC_046169.1 coordinate 21,105,433, forward strand.
TCATTTTGTGCTGAAGGGAAAAAAGATAAGACGTTTCAGCTGCATTCCCTAACAGGGTTTCCCTCACTAATGTATGAATTAATCTTAAATAAATGAACTATTGGGTTGAGGCAGGCAAGTGTAGTCATTGGTCTTTGGAACCAGAGATCTTCCTGAGGATAATGAATTGCATTTTCCAGAAGGTAAATAGAGGCACTTCATGGGGCTGAGACAATGAGGTTTGACTAATAACCAAACACTGTGTCCCAAGGGTCCTGGCATGGAAAGTCTGTCTTCTGGGAGCCCTTTTTTTGTGGAGTTATCGTACTTGATGGTTTTACTTTGTTACTTCAGTGTTATGAATTCTATGATTTCCTCCCAGATCCTTAAAGACATCCTAACCCAGCTTTGAGTGATAAAAGGATAGGAAAAAACATGCATAGCATAAGGAAAATTTGAGGCCAGACTGAATTGTCCTAGAGATAAAAGTAACACTAGACAAGCATTCAACTTCTAAAGGTAAATATGCATTAGCCACAGAAGTGCTTAAAGCAAGGACGGCATAAAAAGTATTTTCCTCTCTCCTTGTCTTATAGCTTGAGATGTTCTTAAGCAGCAGAGGACATCACTGATGTAAGCTGTCATCCAGAGCCTAAGTGATTCTATCCTTCATTCTCTCTCTCGTGAGACCTTTTCTGGGAAGATGCGACTTAATGATGTACAAAAAAATAATAGTAAAATAAAAAAGGAAGTCTAGCTTAGTGATCTTGTGAGTTTATGGTGGTTAAGTACAGAGCTATAACCCAAAGCCTGCCCTCACATGGATAAAGACTACTGAAACTGGAATCCTGGAGCTCCCTGAAGATTTGGAGTTAGAGCCATCAAAATGATCTCTGCCTGCTGTAAAGAGGGACCTTTTCTGTCTGGTAAATGCCAAGAGCTTCAGCAAGAAGTTAGATAGGTTTATGAGTATCCTATAGCAGTTTATAGCAGAGAGTTTCCCCTTTCCAGCAATTCTGCTTGCATAGCCCTGTGAGTTTTGTAAGTTTCAGGAATTCTCTGAGACTTGTAAGTTTTGTTGACTTCCAGTAGCCTCCCTATAGGAAGAAATGTTTCAAGGCAGAAGAATTGTTACATTATACCCTCTCTTAGAAAGAGGCTAATTAGAAATAAAGAGCTCAGCCTTTCAGCCTGGCTAAGCCACCTGCCTCTCAACGGTTACACAAAAATCCAAACATAAACCTGAGGTTACTATCTATTAAGTTATTATTACTATTAAAGACAAGCAACTTTGTTAAAATAAATCCCCCATCCAGATAATGAGTAAATGGCTGATATTTAAGATTATCCTAGGCCCTGTGGCCAATCTCATTTTTTTTTAGTTTTGGTGTGTACTTGCTTGTGCAAACATGTATGTGCAGAAGTGCATGTATATGTGTGTGTGTATGTGTATGTGCACAAGTGTGTGTGAGTGCGTGTGAGTGTGTGAGTGTGAGTGTGTGTGTGTGAGTATGTGTGTGTGAATGTGTGTGAGTGTGTGTGTGAGTGTGTGTGTGTTAGTGTGTGTGTGAGTGTATGTGTTTGATTGTTATGGGTTTCCTTGATTGGTTGGTTGATTTGTAACAGGAAATGACTATACATTTCAGGCTCGTCTTGAAATCTAAATCCTCCGGCCTCTGACTCCCAAGTGCTGAACTTACAAAGCTATATACAGCCATGCCTGGCTTACAGCTCCAGTTTGTAACTGTCCTTGGCCAAGACTCAACCAATATTAACTTTTCCATCCCACACACACTTTAGTAAATCTTTTAATGTCAATCCTCGAAATGTGTCCTTGCCCCCAACAACACTTGAGCAGAAGTCTGACGATGAGGACCCCACAGAAAGCTGTATAGAACATATTTCAGGCCTCTTCATCAAGGATGTTCAGCCAGGAAGTGTTTTCTAGGTTTAAGCTGCAGCCTCATGAAGATAAAGTGACTAGTTACCAAACCAAGGCAATTAATTTTGTTCAGAGTCCCCTAAACTGGATTCATTGCTACAGAGTGCAGGCAGTCAACTATAATAGACTCAAAGAATTTTTAATGGAAATGAAGTCCCCTCAGAAACATCTAATGGCTATACAGAGATAATGACTATAGTACAGTCCATTCCTGGGGTGAACTAAGTGACTAGGAGACACAAGGACCACATGGAAAGGTCTTAATATGCTAGGTATTAAGAGGAACATGCACCAACTTTGTATGTTTTTTTTTTTTTTTACAAAGCCACTAATACACAGAGCTGGTATAAACCTTATAACCCCAGAATTGAGTCAAGAAGATCACAAGTTCTAGGCTAGCCTGGGCTAGGAAGACCATGTCTCAAGAAACAAATGTAGCTTAAGATGTTGCCTAGCAACTCCCTAATTCTCCCTTCCCCTCCCCCTCCCCTCTCAACCCCTCCCTCCCTCTCTCTGTGTGTGTCTCTCTCTCACTCATGCACACACTCTCACTCTCACGCACTTGCACACACACTAGCAAGAGGGACCTTGTTTAACAATTCCACCAGATGCCATCAGACCGCAAGCTCCAGACAGAGACCTCCCGGCAGCCACCAGAACTGACAAGGACAATTCAGATTCCTAGGGACTCTGCCTCCAGGAGCCTTCTTCCCGGAAGGATGCCTGGTGGGTTCCCCTGCAGGACTCATCCTGCCATCCTCCTAACTGTAGGCCTTTGCAAACTGTCCAGCTGGTCCTAATCAGCTGCTTACGCCTAAAAAGGGAAGAGCTGAGGAGTTATGGACTTAGTTTCAGAGTTGGGTTTTTGTTTTGTTTTGTTTTTTTCTTCATCAACAGAGGGTTCAATATTTACAGCGATATTGATTCGATTTATCTGGCGTTGTAATGTTCCATTGGTTGCTAGGCAACAAAGTTCTTTCCTCCCCACTTTCTGAGTGGCTCATGGGAGTTTGACTACCGAAGAGATTACTTTGTGTATATGAAACTAAATGGACCGTAGGTGCCATACATAAGTGGAGGAAGACTGTTTTACTGGGCAGCGTTAAGACCAGGCTTCCTATAACATCTCTGTAATTGGGAGTCAAACTCCAGAACACAGGTCATTCATATTCACATTCCCCTACAAGGTACCCGCTGAGAACAATTTAACACGAAGTTGTACCAATGCATAAAACCCTATGTTGTGTGCTTGCGATTCCAGCCTCATAAAGCTCAAACGTGCACTGGAGCAAAGATAGATCCATTCGTCCCTGCTAACGGTTTGAATGTGAAGCGTCCCCCACAGGTTCATGTGTCTAGACTTACTCCCCGGCTGAGGGCATTGTTGTAGGAATCTGCAGACCCTTTAGGAGGTGGGCGGAAGCGAGTAAGGGAAGGGAGGCCTTGAAGGACGCCTCACCTTCACTTCCACTTCCACACCCAACTTTCTGACCCACCAAGACGTCAATGAGCCAGGCGCAAGCCCCTGCCCACAAGAACCAAACGACTCCAGCCACGTGACTTCCGGCACCGAAAAGTTTTCTAGTTTCTTTTCTGTTGTATTACGAATCACTCTGACCAAAACCAACTTATGAGCATATGATGGTTAGTTTTGTCCAGTTTCTTAGGAGCTAGAATCCTTTAGAAAGAGGGAACTTCTACTTTCATAAATGCTTCTATGAGAGTGGCCTGTAGACAATCCTATGAGACATTTCCTTGGCTAATGAATGATATGGCAGGGCCTAGCCCAGTGTAAACAATGCCATCCCTGATTAGATAGTCCTGCATTGTAAGAAATGTAGGGTGGATGAGTCAGTAAGCCATGCTCTTACGTGGCCTCTGCTCCAGTTCCTACTTCCGGGTTCCTGTCTTGACCTCCCACCATGATGTATTTGTGATCAAGATGTTTAAGTCAAATAAATTCTTTCCTCCTCAAGTTGCTTTTACACATAGTATTTTACCACAGCAATGGAAAGCACTCTAAGATGGGAGGGAAATGGCTGCTTTCATCTTATAAGTTAAAGAGAAAAATTGAGAGAAGAATTATATGACACTTTTTCTGGAGAGACATGAAAAGCATCTGCTCATCCTAGGTAGTGAGCCAACAACAGACCAAAGCGTTGATACCAATAAAGTCCACATTGGTGAGCTACTGAGTTTATTGAGGTTATTCATAGAAATATGGGTAAAGGGTGTTATGACAGCATAAAAGGGTCAAAGACAGCTGTAGCAACAAACATGAGCAACAGCTTACAAAAAAAAAAAAAAAAAGGAAACCTGGAACTCACTGCACAGAATGCAGACAGCTCAGCTCTCTTCCAGACATCTCAGGTGATCTGATCTTCCTCCAGGTAGCCTGGCTGATCTGAGCTTCTTCTAGACTTGTCTGAGACTATCTCTCAAATAGTCCTTTACTGCTTATATACACTTAGAAATTAAGGAGTCTGGTGTATCTAGTCAGCTTCAGGAACTTCCTGAAACTTTTGAGTTGTTTTATCCCCCTGAGTTAATAAGCTTCCCTGAAAGACAGGCTGTTTCACTTCACTTTAGAACTTCTTGTATCTTAATTTTAATGGCTCCAATACAGAATATTTTTATGTTTCAATTTACTACAAAAGAAGTCAGGGGAACTCAAGCAGAAGCTACAGCAGAGAATGCTACTTTCTTGCTTGCTCTAACTTCTCATCTTAGCTAGGTTTCCTATATGCCCAGGACCATCTAACCAGAATGGAGTCACCACAGTGGACTAGGCCCTCTAAATCAATTAACAATTAGGACAATTCCACGTGCACACAGGCCAAGTTGATCTGGACAGTTCTCAATTATGCAAAAAACAACATAGTAAAACTGAGGAAAATAAATCCATTATGTCAGGTGTTTTGGCATAGCAAAGAGACAAGCAACCAACATACTCTGTTCAAGTTACCTCCAAACCTCACAGTAATAACCAAAATTAAAAACATAAATAATTACAGAGGCCAAATGTTGGTTGAGTTTTCTTCATTTTTAAATCAAATATCCTCCCCAGTAGAACCTGCTTTATGAGAGTGGAGGTCTAAGACAGCAGAATGAGCAAAGTCATTGTATATGTACATTTTCAATTGCTGTAACATACATAATTGCCCTACCTTTTCTTTTCCTTTGAAATATCTTACACCAATGTACATTGTCTCTTTAAAATTTCTTAAGACAGAAGCAGCAGGCAAATATGGTCCTGTCAGTTTGGGCTGTACAGTTCAGTGACTTGGCGTTGATGGTGTTTAGTTTGGAACCCGTGTGGTAGCCTGACTTATTCTAGGATCTTAGCTTTCACTACAGTTCAAACACCCCACCCCACCCCCTTTTTTTTCAATTAGCAGGGAAGAAAAGAGGGAATGTGAAGAGGCTATGGGAAGGGAAAGAGTGAAACCTGGAACTCAGTCCTCTTGGAGATACACAGAGCTCCCTGAGTTGAACATAGCATTTAAACCACAGTCACAAGCCTTGCTAGAAAGTCAGGAACTCAGGGCTACAGCCACAGCCCAGCTGGAGACTTCACAGCCATTCTTAGCCTGGTTTCCTTTGGTGTGGCCATGGGCTATATAAACTAACAGTCACATACAGCTTTTGGAATTTTCTGTCTATGAGAAGACCTATCCAGGAGAGAAATGATCCCATTCTTCCAAAGAGAGAAGCTATCTTGAAGAGAGGAAAGAATTGAAGGGAGGAGGGAGATGTGAGCTTAGGCGAGTAGCCAACAGCGTGCATTTATAGAGGGTAGGAATGTAAAACAGATGTTGTTCAGGAATGTAAAACATTGCCCTGGGAGCCCCATCATTGGCCTCTGGAGAGAAGGGCTTCTCAGATCCAGGCAAATAACACAGTAAGTCACAGAAAGTTGCATACTCATCAAAACCAGCCCTAAGCTATGGCTCTCTTGGGTTGCCCAGTGCCCTGTTTCCCCATATTTTTTGTGGCCGTGCATTATCTTGCATTGCTCTGAATAGATGCTATTCTCTAACTAGAAATGAAGTAGTCTCAGAAGTTCTTTTTAAGATTTATTGTTTTTAGTTTTAATTATATGCACATGGAGGATGTGTATTCATGCAAGCGCAGTTGCCCATGGAGCCAGAAGAAGGTGTTAGATCTCCTGTAGCTGGAGTTATAGGTGGTTCTGAACCACATAATGCAGATGCTGGGGACCAAGGTTGGGTCCTCTACAAAAGCAGCAATGCTCTTAACCACTTGACCATCTCTCCAGTCCCATGTCAGTCTTATTTTGCAGAAGCAGAAAGATCTGGAGCTCTGACAGCAACAGGGTGTTCTAAAAACCACTTCCTAACAAACCCAGTGGATTTGTTCTGTGAGAATGGAGATCTAAACTAGCAAAAGGCCAAGACCATTGTATAAGTCCGTTTTCAGTTGCTATAACAACACCAGAAGATGGGGAGGTTTATAAAGAAAACAAAAAAGTCATATATAGCTCATAGTTTCTGTAACTAAAAGTGTAAGGTTAGATAGTCCCCATCTTTCTAGTGTCTGGTGATAGCCCTTTGGCTAAGCCATGGCATAGCAGAGAAAAGGGGGATTGGCAGAGGGTGGAAGACACCAAACATATAAGGACGCTCACTTCCAAACAACCCATTCTAGCAGGAAATGATTGCGCCATGAGACCATGATTAATCTTTCTGGGTGTGATGTGTCTAATAATCTCATCGTCACCTAATAGACTATAGTTCTTCAAGGATCCATCACCTTCCAAATTCATCCACCATATGAATCTGTGGGGTCTGTGATGGTTCCTCTTGCCATCGTGGCCAGATTTAGAATCACCAAAGAGGTAAGTCTGAGTGTGCATAAGGGGCTTTCCGGGAGGGTCTAAATAAGAGAGTAAGTCACACCCTGAATGAGGAAAGGGCAACCCCATGTGCTGGAGACATGTGGTGAATAAAAAGTAGAAAGCAAGCTGAGCACAAGCCTATAAATCTATCTATCTATCTATCTATCTATCTATCTATCTATCTATCTATCTATCTATCTATCTATCTGCTTCCTGATTACAGATCTATAGAAGCAAATGACCAGTGGCTTTGCTCCTGCCTGCATGCCTTTCTCACCATGGTGTACTGTGCTTTGAACAACGAACCTTTGCTTTCTTCCACTGTTGCTTTTGTCAGTCATTTTGTCACAGCAATGAACAAAGCTTCTAATACAGAGGGAGCACACTCTAACAACGCCCAACCTTTGCAGTCATTCCTTAAAAGCAGTTTAAGCACCCACTGAGAAAATGCGGAGGTCAAGGCCAAGGGCTGTGGCCACTGCTGTAGACACCTCAAGAAATGTCAACAGGGGAAAGCTGAGATGTCTCCACAGGTAAAGAAACTTGCTGCTGAGGCTGACAAGCTGAGTTTCAGCTCCAGAACTCACGTGATAAAAGGAGAGAACTGACTCCTACAAGCTGTCCTCTGACCTCCATATTTGAGCCATGGTAAATGCACCCTGCCCTCCCAAACCCCACAAAACATAGATATTAAAAAAAATACCCAATAGCCACTAAGAAGAGTCTATGCTTACACCACTGGGGTAAACCAAGACAAGGTAGCAGGTTTAGGAGCCAATATTGTGTAGAGGAAGAGACACTACTTTGTCCCCCAGCATATGTCTTAGTTAGGGTTTTACTGCTACAAACAGACACCATGACCAAGGCAACTCTTATAAGAACAACATTTAATTGGGGCTGGCTTACAGGTTCAGAGGTTCAGCCCACTATCATCAAGGCGGGAACATGGCAGCATCTAGGCAGGCATGGTACTGGAGGAGTTGAGAGTTCTACATCTTTATCTGAAGGCCTCTAGGAGAAGACTGGCTTCCAGGCAGCTAGGAGGAGGGTCTTAAAGCCCATGCCTACAGTGACACACTTCTTCCAACAAGGCCATTCCTACTCCAACAAGGGCACACCTCAAAATAATGCCACTCCCTGAGTCAAGCATATGCAAACCACCACAAAGGAGGTATAGTAGTTACCAAAGCATCTGAAGAGTGCTTCAAAAAGTTTCAGGGTAGACTGTAAGCGGAGAAACAGAAATAAGAACAAGAAGTCCAGAGTCAGGCATGGTGGCTTCTAATGTGACTTAGGAGGCTGAGGAAGGCGGAAAACAATGAGTTCTAGGCCAACCTGAACTGCACACCAAGACCCTGTCTCACAAAGAAAAATGAAGGCTGAGGAGATGACCCAGTGGTCAAAGTGCTTGCTGTGCAAGTGTGAAAACCATAGTCTCACATAAAGGCAGAGCTTTTTCTAATGTAGCTATTTGTAATCTCAGCATGAAGGAAGTAGGAAAAGGTCCCTGGGGACAAACTGGCTAGCTAGACCAGCTAGAATTATAGTCTTCAGGGGTGAGTGAGATACCCCACCTCAAGAAATAAGGGAAGAGTCAATGGAAGATGCCTGGTGTGAACTTTGATGTCCTCATTATGTGTGAATGTATTGTGAACTGTGTGTGTGAACTGTGTATATGTGAGAACTTTGTGTGTGAACACACCTTCACAAAATGCACAGCACATACACACTCAAAGAAAGATAAAAGTGCCTGTTGTGCCAAGTCTTAGTCAGAGTGACAAATTCAGTCTACAAATGCCCCCACCCCCGAGATCCTAGCCCCCTAAAGAAAGCCTTGAAATGGATTAGTTAAATCAGCCATCTCTATACATTGAAAATTATAATAAACAAAACTCAGTGATAGGTCTTTCTCTAGGCAGTTTTCTCCATCCATCCATCCTGAGTCTTCCTTTAGAATTTTGCAATGCAGGCACAGAAAATTAAATATCTTGGGCCTGTCTTAGTCACTTTTCTACTGTTGTGAAGAGACGCCATGACCAAAGTAACTCATAAAAATAAAGTGTTTGCTGGGACTCCCAGTCCCAGAGAGTTAGAGTCCCCAGTCATAAAAGTAGAGGACATGGCAGCAGGCAAGCCAGGAAAGGCAGGCAGACATAGTACCAGAGTAATAGCTGAGAACTTATATCCTCATCCATGGGCAGAGAGGGAGAGAGAGAGAGAGAGAGAGAAGAGAGAGAGAGAATCATCCCTGGTGCCACACCTTTTAATATACTGGTCCTTCCCAAACAATTCTACCAACTGGAGACCAAACATTTGAATATTTGAACCTGTGAGAAGCATTCTTATTCAAATCACCATAGAGCTTCAAAGTATTTTCAGGAAAGCGAGCTCTATGATGCAATTATACAGATACTAGCAATGTCAGGGTGTGTGTGTGTGTGTGTGTGTGTGTGTGTGTGTGTGTGTGTGTGTGTGTGTGTGCGTGTGATTGTTACAGTTCCTATACGTGTGGAGACCAGAAGTTGGTGTCAGGCGTCTTCATCAGTTACTCTCAACCTTCTCTTTTTTGAGACAGGGTCTCTCACTGAACCTTGAGCTCATTGATTCAGCTGGACTGGTTGGCCAGTGAGGTCCAACGATCAATCCAAACATCCCCACCTTCCAGAGTTGAGACTACAGATGCATACGGACACACCTGGCTTTAAATGCGGGTGATAAGGATCCACACTTGAGTCCTCTCACTTGGACAGTAAGTGTTTTTCTGGCTAAGTCCTGGGTTTGGAGAGTAGAGATACGATTTGTAGTGAATGTTAGCTCTTCCTGCTTTGTTTCATTCTCCTTCTACAGTGCTTGATGACTCTCAGTATCTACAGCTGGGGGTGTGGATGGCAGAAGCTAAACATTGCAAGGGATGGAGACAGCATGAATCACTTCCCCATCACTTGATCGTAAACATGTGAATCTCAGCCATGGGAAAATATACTGGGTGAGGAAAGGAAATACCACAGCAAGGAAATAAAGAAAAGAGTTTGGCCAAATTTCCAGCTAGCATTTACAAGGCATTCTTGGGCCAGGCTAATAACCCAACACAATGTCTGGCTGCTCTCTCTCTCTCTCTCTTTCTCTCTCTCCCACTCTCTCGCCATCTCCCGCACTCTCTCTCTCTCTCTCTCTCTCTCTGTCTCACCCTCTATCTCTCTCTCTCTCTCTCGCTCTCTCTCTCTCTCTCTCTCTCTCTCTCTCTCTCTCTCTCTCTCTCTCTCTCTCTCTCTCTCTCTCGCTCTCTCTCGCTCTCTCTCGCTCTCTCTCTCTCTCGCTCTCTCGCTCTCTCTCTCTCTCTCGCTCTCCCTCTCGCTCTCCTTCTCTCTCGCTCTCTCTCCTGCTCTCTCGCTCTCTCTCCCTCTCTCGTGCTCTCGCTCTCGCTCTCTGCCTGCTGCCATATTCTCTACTATGATGATTGGAGACTCTAACCCTCTATATATCAGTGTGTGCACACGTGTGCACATACATGTAGAGGTCTGGGGTTGACATCAGGTGTATCCCTCCATCACTCTCTACCTTATATAATGAGACAATGTGTCTCACTGAACCCAGAGCCCTCGATTTCCACTTCTCTAGCTGGCCAGCCTACTCCAAGGATCCCATCTCTACCTCCCATGCCCTTGGGTTGCAGGCAAGCTGCCTGCCACCCACATTCAGCTTGTACATTGGTTCTGGGGTCTGAACTCTGGTCCTCATGCTTATACAGCAAGTGTTTTACTGGCTAAGCCATCTCCTCGGCCTAACATATATTGCTTTTGTAAGTGGAATCAAATTTAACAAAGGAACACTGTGCTTTAAAATGAATTAGGATAAATTAACTCCCTAATGAAAGATGCTATCAAGCATGGGGGGAAAAAACTAACAGAGGAAAGTATTAATGGGCTGATACGGAGGAGTAATCCTAAGGATGTCGGTTTATAGACACTAACACTGTGTCTATATACACAGATGGCTTTGAACGGCATCAACCCTTCCAACGGTTGGATTACAACCAACCAGTTGGTAACTGCTTGCTTGCTTGACTGAATTCAGTGGGTTTGTTTTGAAAATAGCCTATTCTCTGCCTAACATCGCCACTTTTTTTTTCCCCCAACCAATTTGCTGAGTGCTAGCCTCAGATGTCTGCATGAGACGCATGACAACTGCATGTTTAAACTGGGCTTGGGAAATTGGCCAAGGAAGGGAGTTAACAGAGAGGCTGACACTTAGGAGGTGATCAGGCAAAGGATGCTGGATGACAATGAACTCCAATTTAAATCAATCACTGAACTTAGGGAGAGCAGCAGAGGGAAGGACCGGGCAATTCTGGAAAGTTTCATCATAAAACCTCACGAGGGAGGGTAGTATTTCCTAGGTACTGGTACACAGCTGTTAGGCTATGGAACAGGAAGGAGAAACCGATTACCCAACCTACTGTCTTGGGGTAGATATTTGGCAAGGTGGGGGTATTATTTAATACAACAATAGACCCCTCTTTCACGTAGAATAGCACTCCTATTTTTTTAAAGATTTGTTTCCATTCTTTAGTTAGATCTGTGTCAGGAACATTAGCTATACACCCAGCAGTACAGGGCATCAGATCTCCTGGAGCTACACATGTTTGTTAGCCACCTATTGTGAGTACTGGAAACTGAATTCTGGTTCAAGAACAGCAAGGCTCCTGACCACTGAGCCATCCTTCCCACCCCCAGTTGCTTGTTTTAACCAGCTGGGATGGGATTGTGGGGTGAGTTGGACAGAGACGTCATTTTCTAGAATGTCTCGTGAGTCACTCAGCTCCAGGAAACCTCTGAGGGCTGCTTGGTTCCTTCCTAATTCATCTGAGAAGCTTTGGATAAGAACCCCGTGGTTTCTTACCCCAAAATATCACTTGTCACAGGAGCCCTGCAGTGGACCCCGGGTGAGATGGATGGGCGGTGCCAAGTCTGTAATCTCCTAGAGGGTGTCCCTGACAGGCTTCTCTGATGATTTAGGTGCCTGCGGTGGCCTGGGCTTGATTCTTCCCAGAGATTCATCTTTCTCAACAAGCCATGGCTCCTGTTTTGTAACACACTTCCATTCTTCTCCCCTGGAGAGAAACTGTGATGAATGACAGTCGTGGGGAGACAATTCTAGTTTTGTTTTGTTTGTTTTGGGTGGGGGTTCCTTCTAGAATTAGCCTCAGTAAGACAGAAGCAAACCAGCTGTCCAACCCATTTCAGGAAAGGCTACACACAAGGAGAAAATAATGCCCCCTACATCAATTATGTCTTTTGTGTTATTTCAGCCAGTGAGGTAAGAATTGTGAGCCAGGGCTCGGGAGATGGGTCATTGATTTGGTATACAACCATGAGGACCTGAGTTTAGATCCCCAGCGTAAGACGATCAATCTAGGGGTTGGGGATTTAGCTCAGTGGTAGGCGCTTGCCTAGCAAGCACAAAGCCCTGGGTTTTAGTCCCAACTCCTAAAAAAAAAAAAAAAAAAAAAAAAAAGATCAATCTATCAATCTAGGCATAGTCACATGTGCACGTGTCACCCCAACATCATGGGATATGGAGAGAGACAACTGGGGGCTTACTGGTTCATTCTGGCTAAAAAAAATAAAAGTGAGTTCCAGGTCCAGGAAGACACTATCTCAAGGAATAAAACTGCATAGTTCACAAAGACAAACAACACACACACACACACACACACACACACACACACACTTATCACACACAGACACACAAGAACCATGAACACCTATATGAACAAAAGAATGAATTTTTCACCTAAATATTATTTAATATTAAAGACAAAGAAATTTGCCCCCTTTAAAGGAAAATTATACACTAATTCATAAATATTTAGATTTATTAATATTGAATCTTACATTTCTGACCCATAAGTTACTGCTAATATTTTGAATTTTGTTACCTGTCATCTATCCGGGCCTTTAACAGTCACTGTGCTGTTATGTTCTGGATTTCTATCATACTTTGAAATGACATATCCTATGTTTTATTACAGAGCTCATCCACCCATTTTAGAAATAAGGAAAGTTATTTCTAAATAACTTTGAGGTTGGGAGTGGGGTCATCCATTTTCGAAGATTCTCACCTGTGGTTGAGAGAAATCTAGGACCAGTACCCATGACCCTTGCTTCTAGACTCAACATTCTTTCCACTAACCACACTCATTTGGGTCCTGTTTGTTCAGACCTGGGAAACACAAAGAAATCACAGGATGCTAACATTGGATAGGGTCCTGGTAATTTGAAATCCAGATCTTAAAGAGCCCAAGTGCAAGGCATGTTGTGCAGATTTGTTCTCTAATATAAATAAAAAAATTAGCAAGTATCATGGTCTCCAAATTATAGAATGCTTTGGAACATTAATGTTGATATTAGAGCCTGCTAATGGGAAGGCACCAGGCATAAGCTCTGATATCTCTCCATGTTTTCCTCTAAAAATTTCTATTGTCACAGAAATGTGAGTGGGATTTCTACTCTACTCACTGTAAGCCCCATAGACCTACAGAGAGATCAACTAGGGGATTTGTGTATACTACATTTCACAAGAAGCAGAGCCCAGGTTCATAAAAGTAGAAAGTATGTGGACCTTTACTCATTATCTGTGCCTAGGAACTACAAGACAACAGAAACAGAAGGCTCCTGTTTTCTCACTGTGAGAAACTTGAATGGTACTTCATTCAACAGCTAGAAACTACAGCTTCCAAAATCCCAGAAGAATCTCATTGTGTGTGTGTGTGTGTATGTGTGTGTGTGTGTGTGTGTGTTGTGTGTGTGTGTGCACTCGTGCACACATGAATGTGTGCCTACATGTGTGCATGCACATATATGTGTACACATGCATGTGCAAGCTCATGCATCTATGTGTGTGCTTATGAGACCAGAAGACAGTCTCTTACCTTGTTCCTCAGGAATCCTCCAACGTTTTTCTAAGACAGGATCTCTCACTGGCCTGGGACTTACCAAGTAGCCTAGAGTGGCTGGCCAGAGAGCTCTAGGAATCAGCCTGTCTCTGCCTTCACAGGGCTGGGATTACAAACAAGCACTACGCCTGGCTTTCTTATGTGGGTTCTGGAAACAGAAATCAGGTCTTTGTGTTTCCAAGGCAAGTAGTTTACCAACTGAGCTGTCCTCCCCAGCCCTGGAGACTCTTGTTCAATATGCCAGAATCAATGCACCTTGAGTGACCTACATTTTGTAGATGGACAGCAAATGGGACAAAAATGAGCTGTTTCAGGTCACTGGTGAGTAGGTTGGGTGAGCTTGACTTAGTTTTAGTCTGGTAATCCTATCTACCTCTTAAATGGCTCTGACAGAGCGGTGGCCCAGTGCACATGCATTTGCTTTCCCTGTGAGGAGCACTCCTTCTAGTTGACTCTGTAGAGTCAGAACTAAAGTGAACATTTTTTCTGCCTTGGCTTAGGTGGGTCTTTAACTTGGGAATCATTCTGTCCTTTTTTTTTTCTTTTTCTTTTTTTAAGGACTTCACTTTTTTATTCTTTGTGCACAAAACATAATTGATTTCACTGGGTAGTCAGTTGAATAATCCATTCAAGGTTGCTTAGTCAAATTTAATGAGGCCTATGTCCTTCGTGTACTGATGGGAGCACTGACAGCACATGTTCAGCCCATATTTACAGATCAGGCCATGGTGGTGACTAGAGAAGTCTCAGCAAGAGAGAGAACCCTGACCAAACTTCCGTGTGTGACTCCAGTAGAGCTACTAGTGACCCATCTTGCCTTCAGATGTCCAAGAAGGAAAAAGGTGGAATCATTCTTTAATGGCCAGCCATGAATTGATAATTGGATAGGTAAGTAGATAGACAGTAAGTAAGCAAGAAGATAGACAGATGATGATAGATAGGTGATAGATGAATAGATGACAGATGGTAGATAGAAAGGTGATAGATAGATGATAGATAGATAGATAGATAGATAGATAGATAGATAGATAGATAGATAGATAGATGATAGATAGAGAGAGATGTAAATATATAAATATGAACAGACAGTAAATAAGTAGATAGATGACAGATCTATAATAGATTTCAATATCATATGATTTGCCTATTTAAACTGTACAGGCCATACTTTTCAGTATATTCCCAAATTTAGTATATTTAGTAAAATGCCACCATTATCACACTTTTAGAACTGTATCGCCACCTCAAAAAGAAATTCTGAAGATTGGGTGTGATTATAGCTCAGTTGGCAGAGTGCCTTCCTAGCACCTAGACTCTTGGTTTGGTTCCCAGCATAAACCATAATGGTGGTGTCCAATGTCATCTCAACACTCAGAAGATGCAGCTAGGAGGCTCAGTTCTTCTAAACTCTATTCTGGGTTTGAGGCCCCCTGGTATACATGAGAAAAACCCTGTGGAAAAAAATGAGAGGGAAAAGAAGGAGAAGGAGGAAGAAGAGGAGGAGGAGGTAGAGAGAGACAGAGAGAAGCACAAAGAAAGCCCGTACCTTTATTTCTAACCCTCTCTCCCCATTCCTACACAGTCCCCAATATGCTTCCCTCCCTCAACAGATTTCCCAGTTATGAAAACTTCATATGAACAGAATCATATATTATATGGGCTTTTGTAATTACCTTTGTCCACTTAGTACCACTGTGATGACATTAGTCTCCAGATGACGAATGACCCCCCCAGCCAGGGACTCTTTGATCTGAGGCCCAGACCATATGGGTCAAAGAACAAGCTATCTCTATCCAATTCCTGACCCATAGAATTCATGAGAGTAATAAAATGTTTGGCTTCCAACACTAAGTTTTGGAGTGGTCCATTACACAGCCATGGTAACCAGAACAGAAACATAGACCTGTCAGCACAGTTCCAGCTTATTCCTTCAAGGTCAATCCATTTCTGTGAATTCTCACCAGTTGTATCGGAGCCTTGGGGTTATTTGGATAGGAGTTATTGGATCTCATTTCTTTTTCCATAAAGCTAGGACCAGCTGCAAGCTCCCTGAAGGCAGCAATGAATGTGTCATTTTGACAATTATAGTTCCACACTGGCCACAGTGCCTGGAGCATATGAGTGGGCTGTCCCAGTTATCTATTGTGTCATCGAGGCTACCCCAGAGAACTTGGAGGCTTAACACGGTGGTTAGAAAATTGTGGTCTATGGACAGATATGGCCTATTTAGACAGCTCTTTGTGTAAATGAAATGTTAGGAGCGTTCAACAATACCCATTCATTTACACATGATCTCTGACTGCCTTTTGGTAGACATGAATATTTGCAATAAATATCTTAAATCCTTTGTGCAAATATTTATTACCTGGTCTTCACACAAAAAGGTGCCAATCCCTGGCTAAACACAATACATTGATGAGACAGTATTCACGTGATAACTTGGTTGGTACAAGAATAGCTAAGATGGTCTCTGTGGTAGTTAGTTTTAATTGTAACAGTGACACAACTTGTAATCACCTAGGAAGATAATCTCAATGAATGATTATCTACATTTAATGGTCCCATGTGCATTTCTTTGGAAAATTATCTTAAGTTAATTGATATGGGAAGACCAGTCCACTGTGGGCAGCACCATTCCCTAGGCTGGAAGGCCTGAACCATATCAGTTACTAAATCAATTTGAGCATGAGTAAGCAAGCAAGTAAGGAGACAACCATGCATTCTTTTCTCTCAACATTTGTCTATGAATCGGATGTGACTAGCTGTTTTAGTTCCTGCCTCCCTGAATTCCCAGCCGTGATGAACTGCAATCTAGAATTATAAGATAAAATAAAACCTCTGTCCCCTATGTTGCTTTGGTCATGCTATTTTATCACAGCCACAGAATGCTAGAGCAGTATTACTTACATGATTCTGTCAAGTCAGTTTCACGTGCTGTGACTGATAGCTGAGAGAAACAATGTAATAGGAAGAATGGCTCCTTTGGGCTCCTGGTGTCAGGAGTTCGTCTATGTTTGTCTGTCTATGCTTGTGTCTGGGATAGTGTTGAGGATGAACATCCTGGTGGGAGGATGTTGTAGAGCAGAGATTCTTACCTGAAGATGTCGAGGAACCAGAAAAAAGCTAGAGAGGGCTAGAGACAAGATACCCTTTGTGGTTGTTAGAATGATAATGGTCCCTGTAGGCTCAAAGATTTGAATATATGGTCATTAGGGAAGTAACACTATTTGAAAGGATTGGGACATATGGCCTTGGAGGAAATGTGTCACTGGGGGTGGACCTTAAAGTCTGAAATTATAAGCAAGCCCTGAATTACATGCTTTCTTTTATATAAGAGTTTCCTTGATTGTGGTGTCTCTATGCCATGATAGAACTCTAAGACATTCTCCAGCTATTCCTTCCAGCTGCCTCCCAGCTCTACACCTCCCAACGGATCATCCCACTCATTGGATCTACTAAGAGATTCAAGTACTGACTGTAAGACCCATCATGATCTGACTATCTGTCAAACTGTCCTCACAGACAGATGCAGAAGTATGTTTTAAAAGACTTCTAGTCTGGAGCTAGTAATAGAGCTCAATAGAGAAAGGGGATTGCTGCTAATTCTGACAACCCAGATTCCGTTCCCAGAGCCCAAGTGATGGGAGCACAGAACCAATTCTAGCAAACTGCCTTCTTAGCTCCATATGCACTCATACAGACAGACACTAAATAAGTAAATAAATAAACAAACAAAGGCAAAAAATGGGAGAGAATCAAAAAAGATTTGAACTGCATGTTAGACAACATTTTATTTTGTTTCTTCACAGGAAAAGAAGATATCTAGCTAGGAATCTGTGCAGAGACCCCTGCCACTGTGGCCTCTGCCCCTTGCCCTCCTGTCAGAGTTACACAAGGCTGGGTGC
This sequence comes from Rattus rattus, assembly GCF_011064425.1. Lineage (NCBI taxonomy): Eukaryota > Metazoa > Chordata > Mammalia > Rodentia > Muridae > Rattus > Rattus rattus. Next base: position 21,123,072 of record NC_046169.1, read on the forward strand.
ACACAGCCTTTCTTGTCATTCAGCAGTAGCAACTGCAGCTGGTTAATTACCAGTCACCCAATCTTTCATTCACACCACTCTGGAAGCAAGGATCCCACACATCTAACTTTACTACAAGCCCTGTGTTCCTTCCTGCCCTGCAAGGGGGTGGGGGTGGGGAAGGGTGGCAGGTTTCAGACTTCACAAAAGCGCCAGTTTAAAGCCCAACAAAGAAACGCTTCACACTCAATGAAAATGAGGGACTGAAAGAAACAAGGAGCTTAGTCTCGATTTTCGACTTCTTTCTCTCACCATCCCCTACCAAAGAAGGCAAGGTAAAGCCTCCTGACACCTGCTCTGGATGGATAGCCAGGAGGGACCATGCTGTAACAAGTGCTCATATTCTCTTACCTCTGAGGTTGTGACTTGGATCTTACAGCCCCTTAGACAGCTAATTAATCTCTCCTTCTGCCCCTCTGTTTATTTTATTACCTCTTCGCAACTTACTCCCAAAGAATACTTCTGAGGCAGGAGAGAGATACAGATGGGAAAATGAAACAACAACAAGACCATTTTAGTTCCAGGCAAGTGTTCTACTGCTGAGCCACACCCCCAGCCCCTCACTGGGGGATTCTAGGCAGATGCTCTACCACTGAGAAATACCCCCAGCCCCTCACTGGAGGATTCTAGGCAGGAGCTCTATCATTGAGCCACGCCCCCAGCCCCTCACTGGAGGATTCTAGGCAGGGGCTCTCCCACTGAGCCACGCCCCCAGCCCCTTACTGGAGGATTCTAGGCAGGTGCTCTACTGCTGAGCCATGCCCCCAGCCCCTTACTGGGGGATTCTAGGCAGGTGCTCTACCATTGAGAAATACCCCCAGGCCCTCACTGGGGGATTCTAGGCCGGGGTTCTACCACTGAGCCATGCCCCCAGCCCTTTGTTGGAGGAGTCTAGGTAGGCACTCTATCACTGATATATCCCCAACCTTTCCTTCATAACTTTTTGATTGCTCACAACTTGTACCTCCAGCTCCAATGTATCCAATGCTTTCTTTTGGCTTCTGTGAAATTTCACTCATGTAACACTCATGCACATACATGTACACACACACACACACACACACACACACACATGCACACATACACACAGAAGAATAAATCTTTTTTTTAAATTAAAGAACTTTGAGACACTGAAGAGAGATAATTACTTATCCAAGTGTGCGTCTCAGCACCTACATCAGGCAGCACCATCATCTGTAACTCCAGGCCCAGAGGGGATCCAATGTCTTTGGCCCCCATGGATACTTGATCTCATGTGCACGCACCTCCACCTTACATAAGCATCATTTAAAATAATACTTTTTAAACCATGAAAATAATATAGTGTTATACTACATGTATAAAATACTAGTGTGTATACCAGTAATCTTATTAAGGATCAAGGAGGTCCATTGTGGGGTTGTGGGGGCTGGCTAACATGTAACCTGTTTGAAGGATGTATATTGATGAATAAACTCACGATCAACTAGTACAAAGATGTCTTAATTACTTACACTTGATTTCTGTCCCTGACAACTGCTAGCTGCATGTTTGGGTATGCAATTTAATTTCTCTAAACCTGTTTCCTAATCTTTAAGGTTCTATTAATTTGCATATTCAATTTAGAAGCATTTAACAGGATGTGAAAGATAAGGAATTAACGAACGTGCTACATTGTGTATGGATGTTGTGCGTGGGTATGTGCACATGAGTGCAGGTGCTCTCAGAAGCCAGAAGAGGGCAGCAGAAGTCGCAGGTGTTTGTAAGGTGTCTAACATGATGCCTTATGTGAGGAAGCCAACTTTGTTCCTTTGTGAGAGGTACACATACACTTAATCATTGAGCTAGTTTCCTGGTCTTCAAGGTTGTCATATTAAATTACATAGTCAATATAAAGGCACTTAACATTATATGGATGATAAGTGATCAATAATCATTGGCTATTTTATTATAGTTTTTAATAATTCTTGGGCAAAGGCTCTTTATAAATTATTCTCATAGGATTTTTATCTTTGAAGAAGGAACGTTGACTAGAGAGAAGAATTTCTAAAGCATTTACCTGAAAGCAATGTAATTGGCAAAAGATTGTATTAAAATTTGTTAAAAGGGTGATCAAGGACATTGAGGGAAACTGGTGTTGAGGAAAGCAACAATATTACCAGAATAATGAAGGGGTACCAACAGAAGACCAAAGGCTCTTAGGGATTCATAAAATAAAGAGACTCAGTGGGCATAGGTATATAATGTGGCAGTAACATATGATAAAGCCATTTTGAAGACACTGGATTCATAGATAAAACTTATATGGAGCTAGCCAAAGGGCTCAACTGGTTTTACGGTCAGGCCTGATGACCTGAGTCTCATCTCTGGATCCCACATGGTGGTAGGAAAAAACCAACTCCTGAATGTGACCTCTGACCTCCACATGTGACATAAATGGATGGGTGTTCACTCACATATACACATAATAAATATACACAAATAAACAAATAAGTAAACTCTTCGTATACTAGGAACCTATCTTCAGTATTGTGGTGTTTTGAATGAGAAATGCCCCCCCCATAATATTTAAATGCTTGCTCCTGGTGAGTGGCACTGTTTGGGAAGGATAGGGAACCTTCAGGAAGTGGGTCCTTGCTGGGGGAAGTGAGTCACCGGGGATGGGGTTTGAGGCTTTATAGATCAACCCCACTCCTGGTTTTTCTCTCTGCTTCCTGTCTGTGGATGCAATGCGATTAGCTAGCTTCTGTACCTCCTACCATGACTTCCGTGTCTAAAGAGACTGTCTCTCTAGAACCATAGCCCAAAATAAAACCTTTACTTTCACAAGTCGCTCTTAATCCTGGTATCATATCACAGCAACAGGGAAGTGTGAAAACAAACATGTCCATTTAAATATGCACACAAAACTGCATTTAGAGAAATTGTTGACAGATATTTTCAATATCCCTTGAAACATCTTTCTACAATTGCAAAAAAAAAATTATAAGTAACCCTAAAGTCTATGAAAATTATATTAAGAATTGTAAAATATCCCCATAGGTACTCATGTGAAAAATATCACTGTGAAAACATTGCTTTTAATCGTTCCTGTTTGGTTGGTCTTCCTATGTGAAATTGAATTAAAAAAATAGAGAATTGCAGAAAAAACGCTCATGGTGCCACTTTTATCACAATAAAGTCAGATATTCATGTTTTTTAAAATTTTTATTATACTCTCTCTCTCTCTCTCTCTCTCTCTCTCTCTGTGTGTGTGTGTGTGTGTGTGTGTGTGTGTGTGAATGCATGTCACTGCATGTGTGCATGGGTCAGAAGAGAGCATATAGGAGTCACTTCTCTCCTTCTACGGTATTTATTCTGGGGATTGGACTCAGGCTATTGTGCTCTGCAGCAAGAGCCTTTGCACCCAACGAAAGAAAAATAAAAGCAAATACTTTTAAAACACCTTGTTAAGAGTGTTAAAGCCCAGTTGGGAATGAGGAATCACATAAAAAATTAAGCTATCCACTAAGAATAGAACTGTTAAGTAATAAAATTATCACAGGGAAATAGCTAGAAGAAATTGTGATCATACCTAGGTTGGAGGAAACAGATAGAAGCAACCAAGATCATTAAAACTGAAGAAAAATGTAGGGTTGGTACCCCAGCCTCTAAGGCTCTGATGTTGGTGTTACTGAAGAGGCACGATGATCCTCAGGACAAAGCCCTGGAAGAACTGAACATTGCATTCAGACGCTACCGAGACTGAACTATCACAATGAGGGAAATTTGTGTCGGTGGAGGGACAAAAAAGTATTAGAAAGCCATAGTAAGCCCACAGAAGGCTCAAGGAAGAGCACAAGAAACCCACAGGAAGTCACAGAACATTCACAGGGAGCGTATGGGAGGTCTGCAGGAAATACACATGAGACCCACAGGAAGTACAAAGGAAGTCTGCAGGAAGTCATGGGAGGCTCACAGGAAGCAAAGAGAAAGTCTACAGGAAGTAACAAGGAGGACCACAGAAAGCACACAGAAGAACCACAGAAAGCATAGGGGAGGTCCACAGGAAGTCATAGAAGGTCTACAAGATGTCAGAGGAGGACCACAGGAAGTACATATTAGATCCATAGCAAGCACACAGTAAATAAGCACACAAGAGGTCTATAGGTAACATACAAGAGGACCACAGGAAGTACACAGAAGGTTCACAGGAAGTACACAGGAAGGAGAAATTCTCCTCTTCCTCTTCTCAAAAATCTTCTCTACCAAACCTGTGGCCAACTCTTACAAGGTCAGATATGGTTTGCATGGTCCCTGTTCTGGGACCACAGAGACCCTGTAGTAGAGTCAGTGGCAACACAAAATCAGTATCCCAAGGACAAGGGGCCTTCCTGAGATAATGTTGACTTCGAGGTCTTGAGACTTCGCGCACACACACACGCACACACACACATGCACACACGCACAGGCACACGCACATACACGCACACACACACACACGCACGCACACGCGCACGCGCGCACACGCACGCACACGCACACGCACTGAACAATGGCTGCCAATGCAACCTTTGAGCTATTATTCAGAAGCAAGGTAGAGCTTGAAGTTAGTGATTCAATTACTAGAGGTAACACCTTGCAACTCAAAACAGCATATATTTCCACTCCTGTGGAGCAAGAAGAGTCTTTTATGCTTAATTTTTATCAAGCTGTGAAGTGAGGTTTTAGCCATAGGTGTCTTATTGATACCAGCGGTGCTCAGAAGACTCTGACTCTCAAGTCTCTTCAAGATTATCCTCCTGCAGTGTCCCCACGGGCTCGAGCGCACAACCCAATTGAGAAAGCAACTTTTTTCTTTAGAAGTTTCCTAGAAGTTTTTTTCTTTCCTGCTAATATATTTTTTTCAACCTCTTTCCTTATGTGTCAGAAAGCCTCATTCAGTACCAGGGTCAGTAGTCACCAAAAGCATGAGGGAATTAATAAAGCTTTCATCCAACCAGCCTGCCTTTTGTCACCATGGAGGAGGGGGAGTGGAATAGACACAGAGCAAATATATAGAGACATAAAGATACGTTTAAGAAAATTCAAGTCAACACTATTTCATCATTTACATCTGTGTGTCGCTGTGTGTATGTGTGATGTGTGTGTGTGTGTGTGTCTGTGTGTGTGTCTGAGTCTGTGTATGTGTATGTGTATAGTATATGTGGTATATTTGTGTCTGTGTGCATGTATAGTGTGTGTGTGTATGGTGTATTAATGTTTCTCTGTGTGTGATGTATTTGTGTCTGTGTGTGTATCTGTTTGTGTGTATAGTATGTGTGTGTGTGCGCGTGTGTGCATGTAGTATGTGTGGTATATTTGTGTCTGTGTGTGTATCTGTGTATGAGTACAGTATATGTGGTGTATTTGTGTCTGTGTGTGCATGTATGGGGTGTGTGTGTGTGTGTATGGGGTGTGTGTGTGTGTGTATGGGTGTGTGTATGGGTGTGTGTGTGTGTGTGTGTGTGTGTGTGTGTGTACATTCTCAGAGGCCAGAAGAACCTATCAGACCCATTGGAGCTGGAGTTAGAGGTGATTGTGGGGCACTAAATGTGGGTACTAGGAACCAAACTTGGGATCTCCACAAGAAACACAAAGCCTGCTTAATCACTAAGCCAGCCCCCTATGTGGATTTTACAACAAGAAAACTCCTGCCAGGGCTAAAGATTATTCAGTCGATGAAGTGTTTGTCTGCAGGTATGAGGGAGGATATGAGTTCAGCTCTCCAGAACCTACATTAAAAGCTGCGCATAACTGTGGGCACATATGATCCCAGAGCTGGGGAGATGGAGGCAGGCAGATCCTGGGGCTTGCTGACCAGCCAGTCTAGCCAAATTGATGAGCTCCAGGTCCAACAAGCGAGCATGTCTCAAAAATAAGATAGAAAGAGATACAGGATGGTACTCTGACATGCACAGATATGTGCACATGGGTGCATACATGCCTCTACACACACACACAGAGAGAGAGAGAGAGAGAGAGAGAGAGAGAGAGAGAGAGAGAGAGAGATATGATTCTGACGTTACAATCACACCACCAGACAGAAGACACTTTATTCTGAGATGGAGTTCCAGTGTATGCTTCACTGCACATTCAAATCCTCCCACTGCAGGACAAGTGGTTTTGCAGGAGTCAGCTTTCTAGATCCTGAATTTTCGTACCTGTGGAGTCAGGTTAGAGATCTCCATCTTACAGGGTTGTCACCGGAAGTAAATACAATAACAAAGAAAAGAGATTTGGCAAAAGGCCTGGAACATACACGGGTTGCAAGTATGAGAGTTTATTTATCCTCTCTAAAAGTTTATGAGCTGGTTATAAAGACCAGACACATCCTTTTTGTAGGCTGAAGAGGAATTTTTAAATCATCCTATTGAAACAGTAGAAAGAACCAAACCCTATAAACACTGGATTTTCTTCCGTTCTTTGTTTTACACAAAGCTATAGGAAACTTTACCCTGCTTCTCTCAGTGTATTACATTAACGTTAACCTCACACTTTAGTCCAGTAAAAAAGGAAGTCACTTAACCAAGATATTGCCACAATCAATATGGTTAGCAAATGGCTATTAGGTGAAGGATGAGAGGGTCGCGTATACCACACGGATGCCCTGGGTAAAGGACGATTCCCATCTTGGGAGATGAAGAGAAACAACACAGGATTTCATCACACTCCTCAGAACCATGCACTACTTAAGATTCCAAGTTATTTATGAAATATTCAATATTTTCAAGTCACAGTTGATGAGGATGGCTAAAAGCACAGAAGATAAACATGTTGATACATATATATAGAAAGAGATAGCTAGATAGATAGATAGATAGATAGATAGATAGATAGATAGATAGATAGTCACAAATATGGAGCCTATTTGTGAGTGTATATAAGGAAATATTACAAGTGAGTAATTATATGTGAGTATGATATTATTATAACTGAGTAATTATATATAAATTTATGTGAGCATTACTGTAATGGTTTTCATGGAAAAACAACAGATTTCTACAAAAAGAGCTCCTTATTTTAAAAAATCTCTCTCTCTCTCTCTCTCTCTCTCTCTCTCTCTCTCTCTCTCTCCTCTTTCTGAACTGGAGAAATGGCTCAGTGGTTAAGAAGGTTAAGAGCATGGTTGCTCTCCTAAAGGATCTAAGAGCAATTCCCAGCATACCCATGGAATCTCACAACTATTTGAAACTCAGTTCAAAGGGCCTCTGACACCCTCTTCTGGCCTTTGTGGACACAGTGTACACATGAGGCACAAACATAAATGCAACAAAATGTCCAGACAATTTTTTAAAAATTAAATTAAAAATCTCTGTCTCTGCCACTTTGCCTCTGTTTCTCCTTATCTGTCTCTCTGCCTTTCTCTGCCTGTCTCTGTCTGTCTCTGTCTCTCTGTCTCTGTCTGTCTCTGTCTGTCTGTCTCTCTCTCTCTGTCTCTCTCTCTCTAAGTAGGGGCTGGAGTCTGCCCTGCCTAGAATCCCCCAGTCTCTGGCTCTAGAGCACCTGCCTCCGCCAGGGGGGGGCTGGGGGCGTGGCTCAGTGGTAGAGCCCTCTCAGAATCCCCAGTGAGGGGCTGGGGATGTGGCTCAGTGGTAGAGGGGTCCCCCAGTGAGGGGCTGTGACTCAGTGGTAGAGCCCCTGCCTAGAATCCCCCAGTGAGGGGCTGGGGTGTGGCTCNGAGNNA